>NW_020664419.1:53130996-53171940 GCF_002925995.2 Terrapene triunguis | reverse complement strand
GTAGTTCAGCCAGATGTTCATAGAATTATAGAATATTAGGGTTGGAAGGGACCTCAGGAGATCATCTAGACCAACCTGCTAGGACCAATCCCCAGACAGATTTTTTTTTTTACGCCGGTTCCCTAAATGGCCCCCCTCAAGGACTGAACTCACAATGCTGGGTTTAGCAGTCCAATGTTCAAACCACTGAGCTATCTCTCCCCCCCTTCTTGCATGCTGTTAGTACATGCTGCTGATTTAAAACATCCATGCCAAGTTAGAAATGAATAACATGAGATCATTGTGGACAAATATACTACTTACCAAGAAACAAAATATAATGCATTTTACATGAGAGGTAAAACACATCCTACAAGGCTTTTTTCATATAGTGTAATTAACCCCTTAACATTTTCACACAATACTGCAACCCTTCATCAAGGATCAGAGGTGAGGTATTAAGTAATATAAGGTTAAACACTATGAGAGTTTAGTTATGCTAAAAGACATAATATACAGCATTTGATCAACTGATTGGTTGTTACAAATGAATTTCAGAATAATATCTGGGCTATTTATTTTACTTATTGCAGAAATTCCTTATCGAAAAAGCTACATTTATGTTTTATTATTATTCCCATATTTTAAAAAATCTACATTAAACTGGAGTTAAGATTAAGGTTGAGTATGTATCAGTTATTTCATGGTAAAAACATTTCAGAGATAATGTAATTATCCCTAAAACAAGTTTTACAGCTCCAGGAAATTCAAAGTTGAAGATAACATTAAAAGAAATCCAAACCTACTAAGATAAGGAAATGCACGTAAGGCACCCAAACACCTTTAACTCCATCCTGTTTTGATGCTGTGAAATGATAGTACAATTATGATTAATGCATAATCGTGTTTGTAGTCCCAGAGTAAATTAAAATAATTTGTAAAGACTCTTTTTTTTTTTCATTTTTCCTCCTTATTTTGTCACTACATGTATTTGGGTCAGGCTGCTGGGCAGCTGCATAACAATAAAAATTGTTTGTCCCTGAGACCATATTTACTCTTAAGATTCAAAAAGACATCAGTTTGTCCTCATCAAACAGATCTTTAAAGACACCTGCTTTCAGGGGTGGATATTAAAGCTCTCTGGGGCTTTGGATGAATCCACGCTGCTCCACACTTCTCAGGTGAGATATTTCCACCTCTCCACCAGTTTAGACAAGATATCTAAACTTAGACAGTCCAATCCCATGTAGCCAAGCCTATCATGAACAGATTGGTCCTCGTTCTCTTAGAGTGAACCAGTACTGGCCTCATCAAGCTTCTCTCTGCCCAGCCAGCATCAGAAAGTTTTAGAAAACTGACTTGTGGCTGTGGGAATTCTTGCCTCCCACTTTCATGGTGTGTGCCCTTCCCCATGCTGTAATAATCAGCTATCATCTTAATTCTAGACATTTTCTCAGTCCTCCTCCCTTACTTCAACATGTCATAGCATCACTGACACACACCAGGACAGCATAGCTATCCTTTCTAATTCCCACCCCCCAACACTTTCCCTTTGGTAATGTAACATGACATTGTGACAGGGCATGAGGGCCATTAGGGGACCTCACGTCTCCATAGTAACTCTTCTGTTCTGGCTTTCCTAGTTCCTCCTCTGGATTCTCACCTCATGCCCCTTTCCCTCAGGTTACAATATGATCTAACATTGTATATGCATCTTCTTAAGAACATAAAAAACAGCCATGCTGGGTCAGACCAATGGTCTATCTAGCTCAGTATCCTATCTTCCAACAGTGGCCAATGCCAGGTGCTTCAGAGGGAATGAACAGAACATGTAATCATCAAGTGATCCATCCCCAGGCAACCATTCCCAACTTCTGGCAAGCTTCTTCTCTACTGAGTTTTAATTTTGGTCTCTTGGAAGCACAAGACCAGCCAGCAGCAATCATTCATGAGAGGTACCTCCTACTGTTGCTTCTCTGTTCTGCTATGACTCACTACTTGTTGCTGTGTCCCACTGATCCTTGTGCTCACACCAAATGCTGGCCTGAATTCTAATGGTGCATGATTTGTCCTCCCTGCCTGCTTTGCCCAGTAAAGGCAAACAGTAAATCAGATATGAAAACTAAGCCCAGAAATGTGGGCTGAATGCTCTCAGTATCCAGGCAGTAACATGAACTGTTTATAATTATTATTGTTATTCTGTGAACTCCTCTTATCCAGAATGCATCATTCTCTGACTTTGCAAATACCTGTGGTTTTGTGGCAACCCAGGGCACTGTTGATGTCACAGAATGATGCATTCTTGAATATTTTAACAAAGCTAGAAGTCTCAGAGAGAAACAAATTAGCAGTAAAACTAGAATACTAACTGATTCAGAGCTGCACTCATGTAATCCTGTTAAATTCTGTTAAAAAGCTTAAAGGGATGCATTAAGGATGTCAGTATTGTGCCTATTATAACATTTCCTGGGTCAAGTCTTAAAGGAAGGATATTCGCCTACATTTTTTACTCTACACTGATAAGTCTGTACTTTCCCCAACACTTGTAAGTCTGTAGTTTTCCCACTGAAATTATCATGGTTTTGGCAAAGATGCCATTTAACATAATCAATTTTGTGTACATTTTAAATATAATAATGAACCTTCTGGCTCAATACTGGGTACCCTTGCTCATTTGGAATGACCCAAAGGAAAAGCGTTGGGTTATTATAAATCATTCTAGGATGGGTAGGACTCAGGCTAGCATCTAACCAGCAGAAAGAACTGTATGATCCAGAGTTACTGGGAAGAGCAAATAAAGGCACTATAAGGATTTTGGAGCAGGCACTGTGTCCAGAACAGCATATGGACCTACTGTGCAGCAATGTGGCAGGGAAGGATCCTCAGTGTGACAGTCAGAAGATGCCTAGAACACCAGAGACTGAAGAAGACTAGGCCTGTGAGACCGAAGGCCTAGGACTCTATCTCCTCACAGAGAGGTGCACATAATAAAGCTACTTGGATCTTAGACCCAGGGAACTCTGAGAGGTTAGCTTGTACTCCTTATTTGGATGTCCCCTAGTCTACATCTACACTACAAACCACTGGTAGCAGCACGGAGTGTATATGTAGCTACACTCTGAAGTGAAAAGCAGGCAGGGCCCACTTTGTTGTGGGTAGCTACAGATATCAGTGAAACGCTCTGACAGAAGGGTGGTAGCGGGGAATGGTTTCAACAGCTCCCTGCTGCCAGAGCCTTTCACTGCAGCAAGGAAAGGCTCTGGTTCAGCCCTCCCCTGCTGCCTCCCTCCTGCCAGAGCCTTTTTCCCACTGTCTTTTCCCCACTTTTATGTTTCTCCCTGCTGTGAGGAAAGGCTCCAGCAATGGGGGGCTGACAGAGCCTTTTCCCACAGCTGGAGTCTTTTACTGTGGCAGGGAAGGGCTCCAGCAGCAGAGAGCTGCTTTCCCCACCGCCTTCCTTGCTGCTAGAGCCTTTCCTCCCTGCCAGAGCCTTTTCCTGTGGTAGGGGTAGGCTCCAACAGCAGGGATTTGATGGAGCCTTTCCTTGCTATCAACTCTCCCCCGGAGTGTGCATGTGAGTACATACCCATACCCTTCAGGCATGTCTTTACTCTATTTGTCTCCTAAGCCATATCTTACTGGCTACACTGCTAATTACACCCGGGCTGGGGGGCTATGTGGGTATGTCCTCTACACGCTGCTGAAAGAAGTGTACAGTGTAGACATACTTATTGTAGTGTAGTTTGGATATTATCTACTTTCCTTTTACAGCTAATGTGTGAGAATCCTACCTAATAAGTTTGCTTTCTTTCTTATCAACTGTAGTAAAGATTCCTCTTTTACTTTATAGTAGGACTCCACCAACGGACAGAGTCTGTAGAGTTCAGTGCTTGGCATGCCCGTAGTGCTTGTCACCAGCCTGTGGTACACAAAGCACCCTAACAAATAACTAGAAGCAATTGTGTACCACAGCAGTGAAAATGACACCGTGCAGTGGGCTCAGCAGAGGACCCTCTGCTCCTATTTTATTACAATGACTTTTATTATTTATACAGATGTCTTACAGACAAATGAAAACCACAGCCCTTGCCCTGAAGAATTTACAATCTCATGAGTACAATCTTGAATTTACAATCAAATGACCTAAAGATAATGTACAGCAGAGAAGAAGGGTAGGTGAGGGAGCTTCTAGGTTTGCATTAAATATGATCATGTGCTCTCTTGTGTTTACAGTGAATATATGTATCATGCTAGTTACACTTTTATTCATAGTTTTTTTATATATGTTGTTTTTATTATTAATTTGATGCAGGAGCATCAGTCTGCATTGTGAAGATGAGAGAACTGAAAGAAGTAATATTTCAGAAGGAACTTGTAGAAGGAGAGCATAGTTGCACAGTGTGCAGGATGACATGTAGAGGGCAGTGCAGGAAAAAGTACAGAGGAACTTATATTAAAAGGATGTAAAGGAAGCATAAAGGGAAATAGAACAGAACTGGAAGACAGCAGGGCATGAGGGGGTGGCGTGGTAGAAGATCCCTAGACATATGAAGGAGTTCGCTTTTGATGTAGGAAGAGAAGACCCAGTGGAAAAGGTAGTGTTTGGAGTGGGGGAGGGGGTGGAGAGAAGCAATTAGAGAATGAGTAGATGATAAGGTTAGCAGTGGCATTTTTCAGAGACAAGAGGATGCAAGGTGAGAGTCAAGTAGGTCAAAGAATAAGAGGTTGAAGCAGTATAGGCAGGAGATTACAAGGTAACAGACAGATGCATTTGCATGAGGAACAGAATTACTTTTTAAAAAACAATGTATATTTGTATATGTAAATCAGGCATACACGCAACTGCTTGATTTGCATGTACAAATCTAGGATGTGTGGGGCAGGCTGAGGAGTTCTCTTTTCATAATGTTGAGCTTGAAGTATCAAACAAACATCCAGGAATTGATATCTTAGAGCTTTGAAACTGGAAGAGGAGGAAAAGCCAAGATAAAGATGTTGATTTGGGAGTCATCAGTGCACATATGGTATGTGTAGATAAAATACTCTTATAAGCACTAGACTGATCCCAAGAACGGATAAAAATCACCCAGGAATAAGATGTAATATTAAGAATAAGGGGCTAAGTACAGAAATAGAGGCACACTGGTGGAGTGGGAGGGAGAAGAAACCAACAAAGGAGACACTAAAGGATTCGTTAGAGAGTTCTCAGAAAGAGAACCAAGATAGAGTGGTTGACTATGTAAAAGAGCAGAGTGATTGAGGAAGTTAAAGATCATCCAGTTGGTAGGAATGGAAGGGAGCAAAGAATAGAAAAATAGGGCTTTAAAAACTCAAAGTGGGGGAAGCAGCACTCCCACAACATGCTCCTCCCCTTCTTGAAAGCATTCAGAAGCCTCTGGACTGCAACTTCACAAGACTTTGTGGTTTAGTGAATAGTGGTGGTAGAGCAAGTGAACAGTAATGTACTCCCAAGAGTGTAGTGGATATCTGCATTAGAGCTAATGTTGCTTTGTGCAACACATACTTTTGCTCCATATTTGCACCCCCTTGTTTTTACACAGCTGGAACCTGAACGCCACAGCCCATGCCTTCTCCTTAATCCTCAAACCTTTGCCCCTGAGGGAGTAGACATTTTCTGGGCTTTCTGTTCATCTTCAATAGGTTTATCTGTAGAAAGATATAGTACGGCTATGACGCTCCCCATGGGGACTCAGGGCTGTCAGATATCTCCCCACAACCTCTTAGTGTGAAGCAGCCTTGTCTGTGCCTGCTGTGGATCAGCTCCCTGATTACACCAGCCTCTGGCAACACAAGCACTGCCTTCCAGGCCTCGCTCTCTCTGTACAGATAGCAATAGGCACACGCCATCCCCTGAGTCCTCCAAGCATTCCCTGCCATGTCCAGACCCTTATCCACTGAACACTCACTGAATGACTGAGACATCAATGTGATGCAACCATGAAAAAGGTTAATGCATTCCTAGGTTGCATCAGGCGAATTATTTCAGGTAGAGACAGGGAAGTGTTAGTACTGTTATACAAGGCTCTGGTGAGACCTCATCTGGAACACTGTGCAGTTCTGGTCTCACACATTTAAGTAAGATGAATTCAAACTGGAACAGGTGCAGAGAAGGGCTACTAGGATGATCCAAGGAACAGAAAACCTACCTTATGAGAGAAGACAAAGAGCTTGGTTTATTAAGCCTAACCAAAAGAAGGCTGAGGGAGAGAAATGACTGCTCTCTATAAATATATCAGAGGGATAAATACCAGGGAGGGAAAGGAGTTATTTAAGTTAAGCACCAATGTGAACACAAGAACAAATGGATATAAACTGGCCATCAATGAATTTAGCCACAAAATTAGCGGAAGGTTTCTAACCATCAGAGTGAAGTTCTGGAACAGCCTTCTAAGAGGAGCAGTGGGGGCAAAAAACCTAACTGGCTTCAAGACTAAGCTTGATAAATTTATGGAGGGGGTGGTATGATGGGACTGCCTAGGATGACATGTGGCCCATTGGCAACTGTCAGGAGCAAAAATCCCCAATGGCTGGAGATGGGACACTAGATGGGGAGGGCTCTGAGTTACCACAGAGAATTCTTTCCCAGGTATCTGACTGGTGGGTCTTGTTCACATGCTCAGGATTTAACTGATCACCATATTTGGGGCCAGGAAGGAATTTTCCCCCAGGTCAGATTGGCAGAGACTCTGGGGGGCTTTCGCCTTCCTCTGCAGCATGGGACACAGGTCACTTGCAGGTTTAAACTCATGTAAATTATGAATTCTCTGTAACTTGAAGTCTTTAAACCATGATTTGAGGACTTCAGTAACTCTGCCAGAGATTAGGGGTCTATTTAAGGAATGTGTGGATGGGTTTCTGTGGTCTGCAATGTGCAGGAGGTCAGACTAGATGATCACGATGGTCCCTTCTGACCTTAAAGTCCATGAGTCTATGAATTACTACATCTGCTGTTCCCAAAGGAACAGTACATACCAGCTTGTAAGATTCAGCTCAGGACCACCACCTTGCTTAACACCACCGCATTAGGAAATATTTATGGTGAAAACAAGTTTATTATAAAAAATTTCAAGGTTCAAGTTAGAGTGAATAAGACTCTTGGAAACAAATGGTTACATGTAAATCAAAATCTTGACACATTTTCTAGAGAGTAAACTTAACTAACAAGTTACTCTCTTGTCTAAAGAAGTTCTCGCTCACCCAAAGTTCTCTTCACTGTTTTCAGCCAAGCCTGGCTCAGACCCCTTTTTCATGATGCAAACTTGCTGTCCTTTTGCTTTCTCAGTGAAGGGTGCCTTGGTGTCTTCTTTGACCTCCCTCAACTATAGTCAAACAAACCTTTGAAGTGCTCCTACCAGACAGCATTCCCTTCCCCCTGCTGTTCTTCTCATCCTGTTAGATCTTTCTGAAGTCCCCACAATCCTTCATTTGCATTCAGTTTAGACTGTTGATAGGAAGCCCGTTGTAAATGAGACAATACTCTATTTACATGTCAACAGGTAGATGAATGAACCGCTCCTGTATGACAGAAATCCTGTTTTTCACCTTTGGTGGTGATCAATACCTACAGACTTTAAGACCATATTTTCAGTGTACATACATAATCATAGAATATCAGGGTTGGAAGAGACCTCAGGAGGTCATCTGCTCCAACCCTCTGCTCAAAGCAGGACCAATCCCCAACTAAATCATCCCAGTCAGGGCTTTGTCAAGCCTGACCTTAAAAACCTCTAAGGAAGGAGTTTCCACCACCTCCCTAGGTAACGCATTCCAGTGCTTCACCACCCTCCTAGTGAAAAAGTTTTTCCTAATATCCAACCTAAACTTCCCCCACTGCAACTTGAGACCATTACTCCTTGTTCTGTCATCTGGTACCACTGAGAACAGTCTAGATCCATCCTCTTTGGAACCCCCTTTCAGGTAGCTCAAAGCAGCTATCAAATCCCCCCCATTCTTCTCTTCTGCTGACTAAATAATCCCAGTACCCATAACCTCTCCTCAGAAGGCATGTGCTCTAGCCCCCTAATCATTTTTGTTGCCCTCCACTGGACTCTTTCCAATTTTTCCACATCCTTCTTGTAGTGTGGGGCCCAAAACTGGACATAGTACTCCAAATGAGGTCTCACCAATGCTGAATAGAAGGGAATGATCACTTCCCTCGATCTGCTGGCAATGCTCCTACTTATACAGCCCAAAATGCCTTTAGCCTTTTTGGCAACAAGGGCACACTGTTGACTCATATCCAGCTTCTCCTCCACTGTAACCCCTAGATCCTTTTCTGCAGAACTGCTGCCTCGCCGCTTGGTCCCTAGTCTGTAGCAGTGCATGGGATTCTTCCGTTCTAAGAGCAGGACTCTGCACTTGTCCTTGTTGAACCGCATCAGATTTCTTTTGGCCCAATCCTCTAATTTGTCTCCTTTCATAGCATTTGTACATACATTTTACAATGATACTGATGACCAGTGTGACACCAGCTTTTATTTAAGACCTCACATGACCTTCTTTGGTGAACCAGAAGGCACATACCAGAATCAGGAGATTTCTGGAGTCACTCTACACCACTTTGTCAGTTGGCATTAAGAGGTTCTTGGGTCACAATGACCCTTCATACTCTTGCACCTGTGTCAGAGGTCCTCAACATTTTATTTTTAATATGATACAAAATTTACCAGCTAATAAAGGAGAAATTATTTATTATTCCCAAATATGAAAGATTAGGTAATACGTATTTCCTTGACTCAAGACAACTGTAAACTTAACCAAATGTAAAATATTTCTATAAGCTGTATATTGTAAAATGATAGTTAAGTTAATAGATAAAAAGATAAAAAATAAAAAGTGGTCAAATAAGAAATACTATTTAAAAAAATCCACCCCATTATTAGCTACACTGAATAAAAATGAGCTAGCAATGGGCAATCAGGCTGGGAGCAAAGTTCTTCAGTGACTCAATGCTTCTACGTATAATAACGGCTCAGTGTAGAGTCCTCCTGATCTTCAGCATGTGTTTAAGTGCTTTGCTGGATCACAGCCAGACTTCTTAGCACCTTATAAAATGGGACTCTAGGGGTGCAATATGGCTGGGTTGAAGATTGCATCCTCCCTTTGTTCTCCTGTGTACAGACCAGCCACATTGTGGCTGGTGAACACTGCTTTTGACACAAGCAGTGCCTGTCTCCCCAAAAGAAGCAAGGCGGTGGTACAGGTGGCCAGTGACAGAAGGAAACATGCTGTTCCCTCTCCCAGGGTAGAAGAGCTGCTGCAGCAGCACATGCTGCCCAGGAGGAATTCTTAAGTCAATGCAGCCCCTCCAGTGGGGCCTGGCCCCTGGCTTTAAGCCACAAACTAGTCCTAGAGTTATAAATGCTTCTTAAGTAGATTACCTATTCCTTAAATAGCTCTGTTGCCTAGAGTTTAGATCAGTTTGTGCAGGAAATTAACTAGCCAGTTCTTGAAATGCCTTTCTGTTTTAGTAGTAGGGGAAGGAGTGCCTGTTGACAGTGCACCATAATGTTTCATGGTTTTATGAACAGAACCTGATACAACTGCTGGTAGCTTCTCTCAAATTTCTTGCCCTTGAAGGAGAAAGTACTTTGTATTTATAATCACATGATAAAATGCAAAAAGGCCTCCATTACAATACCACTGAGGGTATTGCTCTTAATTATTCCAAATTCCTGTGACAGTGGCTTTGACCATCAATTGACTTCTGAAAAGGCCAAGCTATTTCAAATTTAAAGGTTTATTATTAGGAGAAATTGGCAATAAATAGTATTTCCGGTATAACTGAAATATATGCTTTTCCATTTTTAATTAAAGGAATAATTACATTAAAAGGGTTTCTGTTTCATAGATATATAGCATGCTCTTTGTTTTATTCCTAATCTATTGCTCTTAATAGTGTTGAAAGGCATAAACAGATAGTAAACAAGCTGTTATTGTGTGTCTGTTATCCACATGCAAGAATTTCATGCCATAGTGGCTAGTTTGTTGCCTAAAAGATATAGGACATACTTTTCATAAACAACTAACTATCCCTGCCCATGTTATGGCCTCAATCCTGTACTTCTACACCCAAAACTCCTGTTGCTGTTAAGCATCCCATTAAAAGTTTTAATGAAAATACTGACAAATGCTTACCCACATCGAAACTACTGAGTGCCAGCGTAGGCCTGACCTTGCATTCTTTGTGCAATCAACCTTCCCACCCCACTCATGGGGCCTCCAAAAAACTATTTTTACTGTAACTCCCTAATTAAAGGGATGCTGTCTGGTCAAATTTGACCCACAATTTACTATTTGTAAATGGACTTTTACAAAACCAAAAAACTAGGAGAAATGCTGCCTGGCACTTTCTCCCATAATGGAAATGTTTTAAAATACACTATTAAAGATCTATTCCCCTGTGGTATTTGCCACCCAACTTTGTAAAAAAAAAAAAATTGTATAGAGCTTATGTGATCTGACAGAGCTCACATTTGTTCACTCCACAGGCTGCTATAAGAGGCCTGTGTTCTCTTGGGCTTTCTCAGGGTGGCTTGACACATCTTGGGGTGGCTAATTGCAGGCTGTTAATTTTTGAAGGGTTCTTAATTGTCAAGTTGGCAGTTTGTGATATTAATGGGCTATATTATGAAATGCCTTTCAGCAGAAAAATCTTTTGTCTTGATATTAATTACAGCTAGTCAATTTTTTACAAGATATTTTGAAAAAAAATTGTTTTCGTTTCCTTTGAAAATTTCCCCCCATTTTTGAAAGAAAATAAATCTAAACAAAGTTTTTCTAAATGAAATATTTTGAAAAAAAAAATCATTTTGAATTTTTAGGGTTTTTTCCCCCTCTCACCATTATTCCTTCCCCCCATTTTCCACTGGAAAAGTGAGGAAAAAGGGTATATATATTTTTTATGTTGGGTTTTACTTTTTTCACACTTTTGCAGTGGAAAAAAATTAAAACTATGCAAAAGTGTCTTTTCCTTAATTTCACTTTTTACAAGATTTTCCAGTGAGGGAAGTTAAGAAGGGAAAACAAACAAACAAAAAAACAGGTCTGTAACCTTATTATTTACATCCCTCTTTAACTTTTTACCAGCCCTAATATTTATTTTAGTTTTGCACAGAAACTTGGAATTTTGATTGCTGCTCTCAATACACCTAATTAAATTAAATAATATATGAGAACCAAAAAGTAACATGGATTTGAAAATGTCTCTAAATAAAAATGAAACTGACCAATTCATTTTGATTGTCCAAGCAGAGAGAAACAAGTAAATTAAACAATTCCCTACCCCCTAGTTCTCATTATTAAAGTGTTTGAGCCCAGTCCTGGGGTCCTTACTCAGCCCTGGTCCATACTACGAACTTATGTTGGAATAAGTACGTCACTCAAAGGTGTGAAAAATTCACACCCCTGAGTGATGCAGTTATAACAACCGAACTCCCAGTGTAGACACTGCTGTCAATGGGAGGGTTGCCATTTTCATCACATGCTACTATTGCACAAGTAGTTCAGCCAGATGTTCATAGAATTATAGAATATTAGGGTTGGAAAGGACCTCAGGAGATCATCTAGACCAACCCCCTGCTCAAAGCAGGACTAATCCCCAGACTGATTTTTGCCCCAAATCCCTCCCTCAAGGATTGAACTCACAACCTGGGTTTAGCAGGCCAATGCTCAAACCACTGAGCTATCCTTCCCCCCCTTCCTCCCTCTTTTGGGTCCGGATATGGTTACAACACCATGCCACTTCAGCTGTAAACATCTGAAACCATGAAATTTACTATTTTTAAAATTCTATGAGCATAAAATTTACCAAAATGGACCGTGATTTTGGTAGAGTCCTAGTTACAGTAGTCAAAAATTTTATTAAGATTACTACATTGATGGACATGGTATATTCATAGTAGATAACATCTTTTTTTTAAATAAAAGACCTAAGTCTGCAGTCCTTTTCTTATCCTATGCAGAGGCGTTAATGGGTCACTCTCTCTTGAATTGTCCCTTAGAATATGTGCTAACTACTTATGTTAAACAATCCATTCCACCTTGCATTTTGCTGTGATGCTGTGATGTTCCTTTCCTGACCTGAGGAAGAGCTGTAGCGGCACAAACAGCTCCTGCTCCCGTTTTGCTACCTGCGTGCTGAAGCTGCAGCGGGGGAGGGGCTTTTGCTGCCTGAGCGGCTCAATCCGGCGCGGCTGCCCTGTCAGCCGCTTTTGGGTCTTTAGATAGCCGTCCGGGGGGAAATCCCGGACATTTTTAGCTTTTTACAAATTCCCCCCGGACGGCTATTTAAAGACCCAAAAGCCGGACATGTCCGGGGAAACCCGGACGGATGGTAACCCTAGCGTTGCCTATCCTCAGTTTGGAAAGGCACATAACCCCATCCCAAAGTATGAATGAAACTGTGGTCCAGGCCATTGGTGAGAACTAGTGCTGGTCAAAAAACAAGGAGGTTTTTCTGCAATTCCCCTTCCCCCTACCCCCCAAAAATGTTTTTTTTTTCCATAAGAAAAAGTTCAAAATGTGATATATTTGACCAGGTCTCGTGAGAACATCCATACTTTGAAACCACCAGTGACATTTTTCAGGAGGGGTGCACAAGTAGCTGCAGCCAGCAAGCATGTCTGAATGGAGACGCTCACATAGCAGTAGGAAGTATGAGGCATGATCATGTGGCTGTGGCTGGTATTGGTCCAGATGTACTCAAAGAGATCCAAGGAGCTCTGTGAGTGAAATTTGAAAGGCAGGTTTGTTTCCATGATTAAGCCTTCCTTCCCCGCCCCTCCTTCCTTTCTCTACTCTCCCTTGCTGCCTATAGCACTTGTGATTCCCCTATGAATCTAGGTCTACGTTGCCTTACAGGACCCAGGAGGACAAAGGCCGTTCCTTGTGCTCCCAGTGCCCTTGCTTATGGATACTGAGATGGCTGCCCATGTCATTCCAGAGCCTCTGTCAATAGCAGGGAGAAGTTTTTCACAAGTGCCTAAGTCACTTAGGACACAAGTCCCACACCAAGTCAATGTAAATACTTTTGAAAATCTTGACCTATTGCCCTTTTTCATCATGCCTCACTTGCTCTGCTGGGCATTGAACAATGAGGGCCATTTTCTCATCTCATGCAAATACACCTGCATGTACTGAAAATGCAGGGGCCAACCTGGAGTCTACACTTGACCTAACAAAAGCACAGCAGACACTTAAAGCAAAAGAAGGACTTTTCAAGAAGGGACAGGAAGAGCCTTAAAACTCGTCCTAGTTCATGGATTATCTAAGTCGGGGTTCTCAAACTGTGGGTCGGGTGACCAAAGTGGGTCGCGACCCCATTTTAATGGGGTGACCAAGGCTGGTGTTAGACTTGCTGAGGCCCGGGACCGAAGCCCTAGTCCAAGCACCACCGCCTGGGGCTGAAGCTGAAGCCTGAGCCCCACCACCCAGGGCTACGGTTACATGCCCCCTGCCCAGGGCAGAAGCCCTTGGGCTTCAGCTTTGGCCCCCGCACCTGGGGCAGCGGGGCTCAGGTGGGCTTGGTCTTTGGTCCCCCCTCCTGGGGTCATGTAGTAATTTTTGTTGTCAGAAGGGGGTCATGGTGCAATGAAGTTTGAGAACCGCTGATCTAAGCCTTCCAAAATTAAGGATCTAGGCCCGGATCCCTAATTAAACCTGAGGCATCAAGTGTGTCAATATGATCCCACACCACAAGTGTTCGTTTTCAGCCTGGCACTCTGCAGTATGTACAGAACACCAGTTATTTAAACTTTTCATTTATTAACATACTTTTAAAATCTGTTAGTGTGCTACATTCATCATAGCATGGGGCATTGAAATCTTCATTACGTGACATTGGTTCTGCTATGGGTATCACAGCAAAAACTTTATTTAAGCAGCCTTAATGGCAGTTGCTCAGAAACAAAGCAGTTTCTAATTTAAACTTGTGTCAATCACACAGAAAAAACTCTTTCCTATCCATCCTGCCCCTCCCCCCAAAAATTCTAAATTATATCAGTACAGAAGCAATAAGGAGGATCAATAAAAAAGTGTAATGCAAGTTTCACAACATTATAATTAACTGTCTTACTTTTGCATAGTGTTCTGATAGCCATTGAAGTTACCTATATTTTGAGTTTTATATTTTAATACATTTACAGCTAGCTCCTCAGCAGGCGTAATTCAGCACACTTCTGTTGACTTCAAAGGAGCTGTGTTATACTACCTGAGGAGCTGGCTCTTAGGCCCTAATCCTGCACTATGGAAGTCAATGGGAGATTCAGCATCAGGCTTTCTGTCTCTAAACTGTTATAATATGGATTTCACAAAGACAACCCTAACAATCATCAATTTATCTTCATGAAAAACTCAGTCAACATTTTGCCTTAAATTGTGTGTAAACAGCTATTTGAAAATTACTGGTGCATTAACTATTAGCAAAAAAAAAAATAATTACTTTTTTACATAATGAATAAAAAGTTGAAAACTGCTGTCACATGTGCTTCACTCAAAACCAATCTATTAATTTTAAAATGCCTGGAGCAAAAACTAGTGGTGGGAGACCGTTTCATTAAAACAGACTCTCATATTGTTTGCTTTGAAGAAACTTCTAGTCCCTTATTTTTAAAAAGTTTTAACATTGCAAAATGAACTGAATGTATAACTGCCCAATGTTGCTCAGTGTCCTGCATTTCGCTCGCTGTTTCTGTTTTACTGTGTTTTATATTCTGTTTTATGTCAGAGACAGATGTTATTATTGCTGTCTTCCCAAAGCCTTCATAAAAATAAAGATGCTTATCTCAAGAGCCCATCCCAGTAAGACCTTTTAAGTGAATATGTTAAAATGATTGTTTGCAGTGTAGGTCCAATAAAAGATATTACGTCACCCATCTTGTCTCTTTAAAATGATTGAACACTTTGAGGATGTACAGAGTTGATCTTCTTTGGCATCCTGGATTCTGGTCTTCCCTTCCCCACACTTGCACAAAAATCATCTACCTTGCATGCTGATTCGACCATGTCCAAATCCTTTTACTGGTCCTTCTCATCTTTTCCACAGTAGATGAAAGCTCACTCCTGCCTCTGTAACTTATTTCATATGTCCACTAATTCTGAAGCCCCTTTCCTGATCATATCTGCAGTGTTATTTCCCTTTATTTATTGTTTTAGTTCCTCTTTACAAGACTCATCTTTGATAAACACTTTCTCTTCACAGAAGTATTAACAAAATATACAAAGAAAAGAGTCTGAACAAGGAAATGACAAGATGTGTGAGTGCCACCACTGAACCATGCTATTTTTTGTTATAACTCTTTCAGACAGGATCCTTGTTTCCATACTTGTCTTTACAGTGGCATTATACAAGGAAATAATCATAATACTTTAGCATCACACATTACACAATATTCTGTATAACACTGAATACCTTTAATAGCTCAGTTAGTTTCAAACTACTAGATAAATCCATGCAAGCTATCTGTTATCATTAAGCAAAGATAAAAGAAAATACGAAGTGATACATTACCTGGAAGAGGGCTGCTGTCCAAGCTAATAATCTAGTCTTGATACCTACAGGGACTTCAGATAGTCTGAGCATTTAAAGACTCTTTGTAGTCCTGATTGGTTTATGACCACACTTGATGTTTTTATTGTTTATTTCCAGCAACCAATAGCCAAAGGAACAGGCATCTCAAATTACATCTTCAAATGTATGAAGTTATGATGCTTCTGTCTCAATGCTATTTCATTAGAGGGAAAGTTATGCAGTAAAACTGGTGTTCTTCCCTAATATTTATACAAGTCCACCTAGGATCTCTCATAAAGCTTCTTCATCTACTACAGAGGATTTTTCTGATTGTCACCATGTATTTTATAATTTATGAAAATCTACCTTTTATAAATTCTTCATGTTGCATGAACAGCAATTGTTTTAAAAATATGTAGAAAAAATTCAGACAAGAATCCAACATGAATGCCCACATTTAGGGGCAACTAGGGTTTTCAGTCTATTAATAATGTTAATAGGAGTTCTACATGCAGAGCTCATGGGTCTTTTATGTCACTTAAGAAGTACAATGAGTGAAAATTATCACTAATTATTTCAGTTGACAGATCAAACAAACACTAAAGTTAACTATGCGGTAAATATCACATGCATACTCCTGAAAACATGAAATAGATATTCATACTGCAACAACCATATGTTACAAAAAATGTATTTTTTTCTGATGTACACAAAATTATCCAGCAATTAACTATAAATATGGATTTATATTTCACAGATTTCTTTAGTCAGATTAATTCACAGACATACTAAAATTTCACGTTAGGTTTTATAGTATAATTAGAACATTATATGTGTTAATAACCACTATTATCTGCTGCATTAATTTAAAAGATATTTTTCCACGTGTATACTACAGATTTTTGCTATAGAGCTGCATGGTTTTTATTTTATTTTTATTTCCAAAAACTCACACTTTTGAAGAAGGGTGAAATCTAATCATTTTGACTATATGTGGCAAAATGAATGAATGCATAAGAGGCAAAAATCTATCCAAAACAAGTTACAACTTTTCACTCTTTAGCCCCATATAAAAATGCATTCACCATTTTTGCACATAAGGATTTCCCTTTTTGACTGAAAAAATTACCACAATTTTTCTGTGAAAAATAGAAAAATAAAGAAAAAAGATTAAACGGTTTTTAATGTCATAAGATCAGTGAAAATATTGTTTTCCACAGTCCTCTATGTGCAGTTTGACTCAGCATACAATAAGAATGACTCAGTGCTGAAAGAGTTGACATTGCATGTCTAAATGACATGGAAAACAAATTCTGTAGCCTCAGGTACAGAAATAAATTGAAACCTAAACTTGCCTTAAATAGTCACTGTACAACTGATATTAATACCTCAAAGGTTTCATACCATCAATTATTTTGATTTGTGAATTTCGCCAGTGTCTGAAACAGATTTTATAAGAAAACTTCCCATTTTGCTCTGCCCAGCACTTTTTGAAAGTTCACAGGGTCAGAAGCAATTCTCACTATGAATTAAATCTATCTAAAAATAACAATTAGTTACAATCGGCATTTCTAAGCCTGGTGGTTATCTTGCTAAAACACTGAAATTTGTTATGGGACTAGTATGTGCAAACCCAATATAAGAGTTTGTTTAAATAAAGAAATGTTTTTTTCCTCCTGTTTAAGACTCCTTTAATAATGAGAAAATATAATCATTTAATTAATCTCTGTGACGTCTGAAAGTTTAATTTGTATCTGACTTGGTTCCTTTAGGAGAGATGAAGTGTCCTGGAAGATAAAGGGGAATAGTGATAGGTAAGCCTCAGTTACCAAAGAAGTAGAAAGGACCGGGTAGAAGGGTGTTCAATTCTCTACTGAACACCACAGCAGGAGGGGATTATGTTTGCTGACATAAGTACATAAGGAAGAGGGCAGAGAGGTGGTAAACACAAAACACAGAGGGGTGGTAAACGCAAGTTGTTGAACTCTGACACAGCAGGAACAATAGCCTATTTCCTTTTTTTTTTTGGTCAGAAATAGGAAACAGACTATTGTTCCTGCTGGATGCTCTGTTACAGTTCAACAACTTCGTTTATCTCTGGGTACTTCCTTTTTCTTATATATTTGTGTCAGCAAACATAATCCCCTCCTGCTGTGGCCTTCAGTAGAGGGTTACGCTTTCTTTCACAGGATCCCTACTTGCTGTCTTTTTTTTTTTTTTTTTTTGTCTGGCGGGTAGGAGGAGCAGGGGGAGAGAAAATAGGGCCTTCTCCTGAAGATTTCCACGTCCACAAAAGGTAAACGTGAGGCGAGGGAGTAGCTGCAGGCATCACCCTTGAAGGAAGATAGAAGGAAGATCTGCAGGTCTCCTCTGAAGTAAGAGAGCAACCTCATGATAAGGTCACCAAAAGCAAGACTATGAAGGAGGAGGTCAGTCACTGGAAGGGAGGATACTGAGAGGGACAGCCAGTTAGAGAAGTCATTAGTGGGAGACAGACAGAGACTCTAGAACAGTGGATCTCAAACTTTTTTACTGGCAAACCTTTTCACATCACAAGCCTCTGGGTGCGTCCCCCCCCCCCAATAAATTAAACACCCTTTTTAATATATTTAACACCATTATAAATGCTGGAGGCAAGCGGGGTTTGGAGTCAGGGCTGGCTCCAGGCACCAGCTGAGCAAGCAGGTGCTTGGGGCGGCCAAGGGGAAGAGGTGGCACATCGGGGCTCTTCGGCGGCAATTCGGCGGAGGGTCCCTGTCCCTCTCAGAGAGAAGGACCTGCCGCCGAAGAAGAAAGCGGCGCGGTGGAGCTGCCGCCGATCGCGATTGCAGGGGTTTTTTTTGGGGGGGGGGGGGGTTTCCCGCCGCTTGGGGCGGCAAAAACCCTGGAGCCGGCCCTGTTTGGAGTGGAGGTTGACAGCTTTGCGACTCCCCATGTAATGACCCCCTGAGGGGTCCTGACCCTCAGTTTGAGAACCCCTGCTCTAGAAAGAAGTGGAGGTGGTGTCCAGGAGATCATGAGAAATCTTTAAATAAATTTCCAGTAAATATTCATACTTTCAGAAACCCAGCTGAACCTCCCAACCAGATGAGGTTCACTTCTCACTACTATCTGTTCCATACAATTCACAATTTATTCATAGATACTATTAATTTTCAGACTGTGGTGCTCATAACTGACATATTATTTCCTTTCATTTTATTTTCCCTTATCATATCCTTCTGTCACAATCCAGCTATGTCACTAATAAGATCACTAATCATCATAATACATTATAGCAGGAGTGGCAGCAACCACTATACTTAATGCTGTATAATTTATGTTCTAACTACCTGCTTTTGGACACTCACAATTTTCTTTTGCGCTGATAATTTTCAGGCTTGTTTTCTGTTTTAAGATTTATTTATTTATTTATTTATTTTAAGTTTGAGCAGAATCAGTATAGCCATGTTGGTGTAAGAGGAGAGTGAATGTTTTCTACAATGAACATACACCTCTACCTCGATATAACGCGACCCGATATAACACGAATTCGGATATAACACGGTAAAGCAGTGCTCCGGGGGGGGGGGCGCTGCGCACTCCGGTGGATCAAAGCAATTTTGATATAACGCGGTTTCACCTATAACATGGTAAGATTTTTTGGCTCCCGAGGACAGCGTTATATTGAGGTAGAGGTGCATTATGATTTTCTTTGAAACAAATCCACAGTCACATTGGCATGGTGTTGAAAGCTGAAATTTGGCATAGGAATAGCATTCTTGTGTGCTGCAGAGAAAATTGATTTCAATTTGACCGAGTTATGAGCCTTTGAAAATCACATGCAGCACAGTACATTGTGTTCAGGATTTTGTTTTGCTATGCTTGTAAAATGTGCAATTCAGGAAGTCTGCAATATGTATATCTGTCCAGCTAATTTTAGCTATGTCATGGAAAGTATATAGATGGTGTGTATAGGCTGGGTCCTGCTTTCTATGAATATGGTACCATCTAGCTTTACTAATGCAAGTACTCTTGAAAACTGAATTTTATGTACTCTTTGGTAAACACAAATTTTGACATCTAGTTAACCAACAACAGTTCAAATTTAAAATTTTAGACTTGTAAATGCAATTCAAAATTCACACCTTTTGCTTGCTATGTAAGTCATCCAAGCGAGCAACAATCAGACCCTTGAACAATAACCAGTTGTGACGGGTTGGATCACAGAAACCCCCTTGGGAGCTGCCACCTGATGTGCAAAGACTACCCCTGCTTCTGTTTTCCCTGCCAGCTCAGGACTCCAGCAACCTGTCTTGCTGAGTGAGACACTCCAGTCTGGCTCCAACACAGACCCAGGGTCTGAATTACTTGTCCCAAAGCTGCAAGTTTACCTGAAAACAGCTCATAGAAGTGTGCTTGTCTTTAGCACTCAGATGCCCAACTCCCAATGGGGTCTAAACCCAGATAAATCCGTTTTACCCTGCATAAAGCTTATGCAGGGCAAACTCATAAATTGTTCGCCCTCTATAACACTGATAGAGAGATATGCACAGTTGTTTGCTCCCCCAGGTATTAATACATACTCTGAGTAAATTACTAAATAAAAAGTGATTTTATTAAATACAGACAGTAGGATTTAAGTGGTTCCAAGTAGTAACAGACAGAACAAAGTAAGTCACCAAGCAAAATAAAATAAAATGCGCAAATCTATGTCTAATCAAACTAAATACAGAGGATTTCCTCACCAGTTCCAGAGCACTCTCTTTTACAGGCTAATCTCCTTTTAGCCTGGGTCCAGCAATCACTCACACTCCCTGTAGTTACTGTCCTTTGTTTCCGTCTCCTTCCAGTATCCTGGGGGGGAGGGGGGGGTGGAGAGGCTCCTTCTTTAGCCAGCTGAAGACAAAATGGAGGGGTCTCCCCCAGGTTTAAATAGACTCTCTCTTGTGGGTGGAGACCCCCCTCCTCCCTCCTATGCAAAGTCCAGCTCCAAGATGGAGTTCTGGAGTCACCTGGGCAAGTCACATGTCCCTGCATGACTCAGTCTCTACAGGTTGAAGCCATTGTCCACATGGTATCTTGCATGTCTCCAGGAAGACTTCTTATGTGGATTGGAGCATTCCAAGATGCATTGTTCCCCAAGTGTTTCCTGATCAGGTACTTAACCTGGCGAATTCCTTCCTAAAGAAGCTGACCAAATGCCCCACAAAGCTTACTTAGAAACCAAGCCAGCATACAGCCCCTATTCTTAACCTCAATTAGAAAATGATATACATGTACAAATAGGATGAATAGATATAGTAGACCATAATCTTTATGGAGATGTATTACATGGCACAGGCAGCACAAAACATATTCCGGTTATGTCATACATACATTTATAAGCACCCCCCCCATAAAGCCTTATGGGGTACACTGTCACACCAGTGCCTTATGTAATAGCATTTACATGGACTATTCACAATGAACTGCTCACAACTGACTCGCAGTACAAGAATTATTAGGTGAAGACACATTTTTAACAACAAATTCAAGAATCCCTTAGTTTATTCATTCTCTGAAAAAGAGGCAAAATTCATCCAATAAAATGTTCATTATGAATTATTTTACCAGTTCTAACATTTAGGAATGATGATTTGTTAGCTTAGATAACAGCAGAGTCTTTGTCTACACTAGCACTTTTGTTGGCAAAACTTTTGTCAGTCAGAGGTGTGATTGATACAAATTTCACCAACAAATGCGCTGGTGTGGACAGTGCTCTGTTGGTGGGAGATGTTCTCCCATCAACAATGCTACCGCCACTCATTGGGGGTGGTTTAATTATGCCGATGGGAGAGCCGCTGGCATAGAGCAGCTACACGGGAGACCTTACAGCAGGGTAGCTGCAGCGGTACAGCTGTGCCGCTGTAAGTCTGTAGTGTAGACATAGCCTGAGATGTCAGAACCAAATAACAAGATCTGACACGGGGTGAGACATCATTCAACAACAACATGTTTGAGTGTGTTGCATATGAGGAACATTCAAGTCTGAAAATTAAACAATATGTCATATTTCCCAGTGTTGTGTGCCCTGGCCCTTATGCATTGTGGTGTGTTCCATGGGGGTGCAAAGGAGCAGCATAAAGAACCTTGTATGGCCCATGTAAAAACCAGACAGAATTACAGCACCTGGGTCCTGAAGAGGCAAAGAGAGTTCCTTCATCTGCACAGTGCCCCCAAAGGAACAGGAAAGAATGGGGAAGCAGCTGGGCAATAACTTTGACCCCCTCATTCTCCAGCCAGCCAGACTGGCCAACCACATGGGAGGGGTAAGCCCACAGACAGGGGAATTAGTGGCTGAACAATCTAAGGAGATTTCTCATGACTCCCTGCAATTGATTCCTTGGTACCCCATGACTGTACCCAAACCAGCTGCCAATGTCTCTGATCCCCCAACCAACAATTTACCACCATTTCCCCACAAATCCCCAGAATCAACCCCACCTCTGCTTCAGCCTCTGCCACTGGTACTCCTGTCACCCATGTTCCTCTGTTCACTTTTGTCTCACAATCTCACCCACCCTGAGATGCTGGCTGCCTCATCTCCCCCTACTATAACTGTTCTCATCCAGCCAGTGCCTTAATAACACAGCACCACACAAAGTCCATGTTAAACAGAGACTCCTCTACAACCGAATGTGAAGCCCTGATCACAACAAGACTCCATGGCAGATGACTCTGCTACAGCTCTAGTTCTCCCTCAGTCTTCCCAATTTTTCTCTTAAAGTTATCCAGATTCCCTAGAGCCCAAATTTAAACGAACACAAACTGTACAGTACTGTACTTTCTTAGTCATTTTGAGATGACTATATAGCTGTAACTCTATTAGGGCAGAGTTAAAGGTGTGGTTGTTATCTGAATGTAAGCCAATGCCTCAACTGAGAAGGGAAGCCATAAAACTCTACATTTCTAACTTATTTTCTAAACAGTGTAATTCTTGCAAAGTAGCATAAACTCAGGCCATTGATATGTGTCCACAACTTTTCTAGTCTATTCAGTCCTTTTTGGATTCTTTTACCACCACCATTGTAACAGAGCTCTTTCATTTCACTTTAACTAAGTGTGTGTGTACGCGCGCACATGTGTATAAATATCTTTCTAAGCTCAAAGTTCAGGTTTTGTATTTGAGTATGATTCTGAGGAACTGAATGTGTTCGCTGGACATGACTGCATATTAGAAAGGAAAGAGTGTTTGCTATGGAGGCAAGGAGACGGTGAGCGCATTTGGGCCCTGTGACAGTGAGGGTTGAGGAGTTGCTCTGGACACAGGAAGCGACAACCCCTTGTTCCTGCTGGGCACGATCCCAATGGAGAGAGGGTTCAAAATGGAGCAACTCAGCTCAATCTGGGCTGACTAAGCAGGAGAGAAGGTGGGTGCTGCAGCCTTCTGCAGAGGAGCTGCTGAGGCTTCCAAGAGCTGGGACTAGGCCTCAGAGTCAAGCTGCAGCAGACCCTTCAGCCATGGATGCCAAACTGCCACAGAAAGAGGGAAACCATTCAGACAGTGGCCTCAAAGAACTCCAAGGGGACCTCAAGACAGACCAGTGATACCAGAAGAGGATCTAAAGCTGGGATACAAAGTAGACCAGACAGCAGAGGTAGGGGTGCCCATCTCCTATGCTGTGCAATTTGAATTATTGTTTCTTTGAGCCCTGGATTGGAACTTGGTGGAACAGGTAGGGCTGGGTTCCCCTTCCCCTGGCCACTGGGTGACACAGCTGCTGAATCCTGCTGCTAGGCTAAGGCAGCCACTGACTCTTGCTACTGGGTGACACAGTCCAGAGGATAGCCAGTAGATCAGCAGTTCTCAACTGGGGGTCTGCGGTCCCCTGGGGGTCCATGAGCCCTTTCAAGGGGGCTGTGTGGCCCCGTGGCTGAAGCCCTAATGCCTGGCGCCCCCCGCAGGGCTGAAACCGGGAGGCACGGGGCTGAAGCCCTGATCCCCAGGGGTTCACCTAGGGAGGTGGTGGAATCTCCATCCTTAGAGGTTTTTACAGCCCAGCTTGACAAAGCCCTGGCTGGGATGATTTAGTTGGGGTTGGTCCTGCTTTGAGCAGGAAGTTGGAGTAGTTGATCTCCTGAGGTCTCTTCCAAACCTAATCTTCTATGATTCTATGAAGCCCTGATCCCCAGCGCCCCCATGGGGCTGAAGCTGGGAGGCATGGGGCTGAAGCCCCAATCCCCGATGCCCCCCATGGGGCTGAACCCCGATCCCCAGCTCCTCCTGCGGGGCTGAAGCTGGGAGGTGCGGGACTGAATCCCAGAGCCCCAAGCCCTGGTGCTCCCTGTGGGGCAGAAGCCCTGAGCCCATGGGCAGAGCTGGGGACATGGAGGGCATTGCCCCCCACCCCTGAAACTGCAGCGCAAGATCACGGCAGTCCCAGGGGCAGCTCTACATCTCCCCCCCAAGCTCCTCTCCCTGCCCCCTGGCCAGGTCAGAGGCAGGAAGCTGGAGCCGGACAGTGCGGGGCAGCTGCTGCTCTGGCTGGTGCCATGGAGCAGGCAGCAGCAATGTTCCTTGCTCTCCTGCTGGCGCTCCAGGTGGAAGCTGCCCTTCAGCTCCCAGCCCCCTTTGCTCCCGCAGAGGTAGTCATAAGAGCCCCCAAGGGGGAGGTGGGAGACCCGGCTCCGTGGCTGGTAGACCCCTTCAGGAACAGGGACTGCAGGGGAGTCCTCCCAGGATACCGCCCCTAATGCCCTCTCCTTACACCCTGAGCTATGACCTCTGTGCACCCTGATCTATCCCCTGCATGCACACAGCCCCTAGCCACCCTTGTCCCTGCACCCACAGCCACCCCCTGTGTGCACACAGCCCCAGCTACCCCCTCCCTGCAAATTCAGCTACCCCCTTGCCCGCACACAGCCCCTAGCTACCACCCTCTCTGCACCCTCAGCTACCCCGTCTGCACACAGCCCCAGGTACCCCTCCCTGCACCCTAAGCTGTTTTCAAACTTTTTGAGCTAAGGCCCCCAGCTTTGAGTTATAATTTTTTAGGGTTACCATACGTCCGAATTTTCCCGGACATGTCCGGCTTTTTAGTTCTTAAATTGCCATCTGGGAGGAATTTTTAAATATCTAAAAACGTCCGGGAAAATACGGACGTATGGTAACCCTAAGGCCAAAGTCCCGGGGCTGGCGGCACTTCCTGGGGCATCTCCCGGCGCCCGCCCGCCGGCAGGAGCCTGCAGTGTGGGCGGCTCCTAGGCACAGAGGCGGAGGGGGTCTCTGCGTGCTGCACTGGCTCCCTCCTGCCCAATCAGAGCTGCGGGGGCAGGGCTTGCAGGTGCCGGCAGCGGGCAGAGAGCCCTCTGCCCCCACCCCGACCCGACCTTAGGAGCCAGAGGGACCTGCCGGATGCTTCCCAGGAGCTGCCCCAGGTAAGCACCACCGGGACTCCCCACCTTGCCCCCCGGCAGGTCTCTCTGGCTCTTAGAATCAGGTCGGATTGGGTCGGGGGGGGCGGAGGGCTCTCTGCACGCTGCCAGCACCTGCAAGCCCTGCTCCGCGGCTCCGGCAGCTCCCATTGGCACTTTTCCATGGAGACATGGAGCTCGCACTTGTGGCGGGCCCAGCACGTGGAGACCCCTCGGCTGCCCCTGATCCTAGGAGCCAGAGGGACCTGCAGCAGCTGGGGATGAGTTGGTGAGTAGGTGAGTGGGGGTGTGTGTGAAAAGGCCAGCGGCGGGCAGCAGGAGTTGAAGAGGCGAGCGGCGAGGGAGCCAGCGGTGGGCGGGGGTGAGGAGGCAAGAAGCAGCGAGCCAGCGGCAGGCGGGGTTCTCGGGATGGGCATGGGGGTTTCTGCCAGGAGAGTGAGGAGGTGAGTGGCAGGTGGGAGGAGGTGAGTGCGGGGTGGGGGACTGAGGAGGGATGCAGCAAGCCAGCGGCAGGCCAGGGGGTTAGGAGGGGTGCAGTGGCAGGGCCAAGTGGGGAGGGGATGGGACCTGGGGCAGAGTGGGGGCAAAGCATGGGAGGAGCAGGGGTGGACTGTGGGCGGGGCCGATACCCCCCGTGGAGTGTCCTCTTTTTCGAATGTTCAAATATGGTAACCCTAAATTTTTGGTTACATGCCCCTCCTCCCACCAACCCAGACAGGCTGGGTGGCCTGCTGAGGTGAGTCAGGGGGTGGAGGTGGCACTCCCTCCCTGGACCCTGCCATGTGGAGGTGGCTCGATCCACTGGCCCCTGCCCCCCCATAGAAGTCAAACTACGCCTATGCCCAAGGCCCCTGCCCCGAGGTCCTCTCCCCACCCCTGCTGGGCCCTGGAGTTTGTATAGCATGTTGAGGGGTAGGCCTCAGAGAGAAAAAGGTTGAGAACCCCTTCACTAGATTATGGTACCGCTGGCCTTGGACTCAAAACCTCCTTTGACTGGCACTGTGATGTGTGGGTGGTAGAGAGAGGTGAACTGAGATTTTGAGATTGGGTGGGATGTTAACACTGCCTTTACTGGCAACCTCCTTGATTGTTAATGGCTGTGTTGTTCTGAAATTCACTTCAGCATCCTTAAAGCTAAGTTAGCAAGGTTTGTGGGTGTGAATTTATTATTTGTTAAGCACTAACACTATTCTCAGCACTGTACAGCACATGTAGGAGAGATGGTCCCTAGCCCCAGGAGCTTACAATCTAAACTGAGATATCTGAATCTACATAGCTTACAGCCTTGTGGTTGTGGGAGGCAGTCTCAGTTTTTTCCAGACAAGTTTGGATTTGATTAAGGTAGATAGTAAAAAAATAAAATAAAATGTAGATGGACACTACACTAAGAGCTAGGGTTTCATTTTGATATGTTTTAAACATACAAGTCTAGTGATGCTGCAGAATATTTGGAAATTGAAATAGAGACTTTGTTTATAGACAGGTGCCTGATTCACCCCATAGTCATAAAGAGGTAGGGTGCAATTTCTATCCACTATGCCTACAAGGGAAGCTGTACTGGCAAAGCACCCACTCCCAGAGAACTATAGTTGGCTGTAGGTTCCACCAGGAGAGGGCAGCTTTATTTTGGTGTCAGGGATCCATAGAAGCCCTAATGACAGGCCTGAATGCAGCCAGGCCAACACCTTTTCTTCCCATCCCAGCTTCTCCTAATTTCTGGATTGTGCCAGTCTCTTCCAAGCCACCCAGTGGAAAAAGGGTTTTAGGCAGCTTGAGCTACTGACTCATAGTAAGATTATGACCATGGCCTGCAGGGTGGCAGAAGTCAGAAAGTCAATGAATGTGATGCTGGATTGACCCAAAGTAAGAAGCAAATCCACCTTAGACCCATGTAAAATAAATGTCCTGTCTTCACTTTCAAGGCTCTGTACCATTTAGTTCCTCCCTTTCTCTCTTCTTGTATCACTTCTGCTTACTCCCAGTGAAAATGTCAATACTACACTAACCTGGAACAAAGAATCACCAATCCCTCGAAGGAAACAAAATTACAAACACATTTTAACAAGTCCCTCTCTCTTTAGGTCAAGAAACAGTTCTTCAGGGCAGTCAATTTTTCTCCCCAGAAGCATCAAAATAAACAGTTCAAGTAGGTGGGGAAAAAGCAGGGAGATTCCCTTATGATAGGGTCAAAGGAGCAGTCACCCTTGGTCCAGAGTTTAACCAAATACAAATTTTTTTCCCTTCTCTGTAGGGTTCAGCTAAACAATTCAGGTCCATCCTTTCGGGAAAACAAATATGAAGAGTCCCCTTCTCAGGGGGGTGACAGAAATAAACACACACAGTTAATGAAGCTAATAGGGATCAACTAAAGAATTCAAATTCTCCTCTGTAGCAGTGGCAATAACTAAAAGACCAATAATCTCAGCCACATGGCTCCAGAAAATACAGTCCTCTCTGCTTAGACTGGAAGAATAATCACCTCCTTGCTTGCAGGAGCCCTTAACTCTTATGGGACTAGTATTACTACGGAGCCCCAACTGAAGAGCCATCCTTCAAAGTCTGACAGCAGATGTGGTCACTGTGAGGAGTGGAAGGCAGAGAATCTCTTCACTCACCCATTCTGAAGGGATTTAACCTCTTCAGTGTCGTGCAAGGCACACACACATCCCATCACACTCCCACTCACTCTTCATTTCCTTCACCCAAGCCTCTATCTCTCATCTTCATGCTTGCTCCATGCTGCCCCCTATGTGCGGAACCACCTCCCTTTCCTTGTACATCATGGCCCAAATCCTTTCCAATGCACAAAGCCTGACTACATTAACTTTGCACAGGGATGTTCCACAGGAACCAAAGGGTATCCTTCCATCTAGTGGGAATATTCCACTACTATTACTGTATCCTGTGTACTTTAATAGCATCCTATTTGGGGGACGGTAGTGGCCAGTAGATCTGATTACTCCAGCCTCTTCATGCCCCAAACCTCTCTGGGCTACTGTGGACGGACCACCCAGACAGAGCACAGCTCTGTGCAAAAAGACTCTTTGTGGCATTCCCTAGACCCCACCACGATTGCTTACAATGCCTTTTAGGTAAGACGAGAAGAACACAACAACCATCCTCTCCTTATTCAAATATTTCATTAATACACACTTCTTATGTGAAAACATTCAATGGTAGTCCACCAGTGGGGAGTCAGAGAAAGAAAGGAACAATAAAAATACCTGCACTGCTTCAAGACTGGACTCCAGTCTCTGGATATCTAGTTTGTAATGTGTCTCAACTTTACTGTATGTTCAGCTCAAGTTAGGGTGACCAGATGAGATGAAGAAAATATCGGGACATCGGGGGGGCAAAAAAAAAAAAAGCCGGGGGGCGGCCGGCGGGGAAGGAAAAAAAAAAAAAAAACGAGTCCTGCTGGCGGAACACTGCCGGGGGAGCAAAATATCAGGACAAATTGCGTCCCGACCTGAGATCGGTCGGGATGCAAGACAAATAGCTAAAAATCGGGACGGTCCCCATTTTATTGGGACATCTGGTCACCCTAGCTCAAGTGGTACAGAACTGTGCTTTGAAGCTTGAAGGCTGGGGTTCATCCCCTCTGGGACACTACTTAAAAATACAGTGCATAAATTCTAGAATACAGTATATTATTGCATGATTATAGAATGACTGCTCATAATTTACTAATGCAGTAATATTCCAAGGCAACCTAAGTCACTAGTAATACAGAGGAAATGCGTAGGCAGTAGTTATATGGTTTGTACAAAACCAGGACTGGTTCCTTGGAAATGAGGTGAGAGTGAAAATAATAATTTCTAAACCTCTTTTTTGCCTCTTTTTTAAAAATTGTATTTGTGGATTCAAGCTTTCAAAATGTTTAAAAATATAATATATTGTGTGTTCTGGGTATGTTATATGGCTTCTTCCTGAAATTATACCTCTAATAACAGCCTTTTTTAATCACCCATCACTTTTATTATCCTTGTTTCTTTCCATCTACAACTCTCCCATTCTCCTGTATTATCTTAATCTGCTCTCACTTTTGTGAGAGCTAGTTTCCCACCCCCCCAATCCTGTCTTCCCTCAATCTGTTCTCTTCTCTCCCCTTTACATTCTTTGTTTCCCTCCCCACACTCTGTATTTTCTGCTTTCCTTCTCTTCATTCTATACTCACATATTCAAAGTGTCAAGAGAGAGCATTTAGATGATATCCTTGATGCTGGAGCACAGAAAGAACGAGGAAAGAGAAATCAAACCAACTAGGATATAATTGTTCTCTGTTGACTACACTGTTTGTTGGCACTTAAGAGACTTCAGTTCTTTTTAGAGTCACTTTGCCTACTCCTCCATAATAATAAACATAGTAATAGTAAATAATGATAGCACTCATATCTTTATCTTATCTGATGACCTCAAAGCTTTTTACAAAGGTGGGTAGCTATTATACACCCCATTGTGTAGATAGGAAACTCTAGTATGGAAAGGTTAAATGATTTGCCCAAAGTCACATAGTGAATCAAACAGAGCCAGGAATAAAACCCAGGTCTTCTGACTTTTAGACCAGCACTCCATTTACTAGACCAACGTATACTGCCCCTACATTTGCAATTTTTAAAATGTTTTTAGGATACAATGAGCAACGTATAAATATGGATATACAAATGTAGTTATAATATTGCAATGGATTAGCTAGTAAGTATACATCACAGTCCCCTAGCAGATGAAATCAGATCTTCTAAGGTGCATGTTATAGACTAGGGCTGTCAATTAATTGTAGTTAACTCAAGCAATTAACTCAAAACAAATTAACTTGATTTTAAAAATTAACTGTGATTAATCGCAGTTTTAATCGCACTGTTAAACAATAATAGAATACCAATAGAAATTTATTATAAATATTTTGGATGTTTTTCTACATTTTCAAATATATTGATTTCAATTACAACATAAAATACAAAATGTTCATATCTTGTTATTTTTTATTACAAACATTTGCACTGTTAAAAAAGATAAACAAAAGAAATCATATTTTTCAATTCACCTCACACAAGTACTGTAGTGCAATCTCTTTATCATCAAAGTGCAACTTACAAATGCAGATTTTTTTTGTTACATAACTGCACTCAAAAACAAAACAATGTAAAACTTTAGAAGCTACAAGTCCACTCAGTCCTACTTCTCGTTCAGCCAATCGCTAAGACAAACAAGTTTGTTTATATTTATGGGAGATGATGATGCCTGCTTCTTATTTACAATGTCACCTGAAAATGATAGTAGGCATTCACACGGCACTTTTGTAGCCAGCATTGCAAGCTATTTACATGCCAAATGCTAAACATTTATATGCCCCTTCATGCTTCAGCCACCATTCCCGATGACATGCTTCCATGTTGATGACGTTCATTAAAAAAATAATGTATTAATTACATTTGTGACTGAACTCCTTGGGAAAGAATTGTATGTCTCCTGCTCTGTGGTTTTACCTACATTCTGCCATATATTTCATATTATGGCAATCTCAGATAACGACCCAGCACATGTTGTTTGATTTAAGAGCACTTTCACTGAAGATTTGACAACAAAATGCAAAGAAGATACCAATGTGAGATTTCTAAAGATCAGGGCCGGCTCCAGGGTTTTTGCCGCCCCAAATGGAAAAAAAAAAAGCCGCGATCGCAATCGCGATCTGCGGCGGCAATTCGGCGGAAGGTCCTTCGCTCCAAGTGGGAGTGAGGGACCATCCGCCGAATTGCCGCCGAATAGCTGGACATGCCGCCCCTCTGCAGAGTGGCTGCCCCAAGCACCTGCTTGGCAAGCTGGTGCCTGGAGCTGGCCCTGCTAAAGATAGCTACAGCACTTGACCCAAGGTTTAAGAATCTGAAGTGCCTTCCAAAATCTGAGAGGGACGAGGTGTGGATCATTCTTTCAGAAGTCTTAAAAGAGCAACACTCAGAGGCAGAAACTGCAGAACCCGAACCACCAAAAAAGAAAATCAATTTTCTGTTGGTGGCATCTGACTCAGATGATGAAAATAAACATGCCTCAGTCCGCAATGCTCTTGATCATTATTGAGCAGAACCCATCATTAGCATGGAAGCATGTATTCTGGAATGGTGGGCGAAGCATGAAGGGGTATACAAACATAGACGCAGACTTCCCCTCTGCCCGGTGGGTGCTCGACCCCCCCCCCCCCCCGGCCCCCCCCCTGCCCCGCCCCTTCCCGTCCCTGCACCACCCTCGCCCCATCCCCATTCCTCCCCTTCCCCAAAGTCCCCACCCCCTTCTCCCAAGTCCCTGCCCCCGCCCCGCTTCTTCCCCTAAGCGCGCTGCGTCCCCACTCCTCCCCCTCCTTCCCAGAAAGTCATAAGCACTGCCAAACAGTTGTTAGGTGGCAGGAAGCGCTGGGAGGGAGGGGAAGGAGTGGGGATGCGGCGCACTTGGTAGCGGGGAGAAGGAGGCGAGGAGGGGGGAGTTTGGTTTTTCCCCATGGGTGCTCCAGCCCTGGAGCATCCACGGAGTCAGCACTTATGTATACAAATGTTTATCATATCTGGCATGTAAATACCTTGCAACATAATTACCTTGAAATGTAAATTTTGCACAAGGCAAATATAGCTGAAGGATAAATATAACTTACTATAAAATACGTTATTCAGTATACAACTGATTTCATCCAATAAGAATGTTAGTTGGAAGAAGGAATGGCTTTGAAAGCAGTATTCAGACTTCAGTAATTATGAGATAACAACCTACTTAACTAGGGTTCAGTAACATTGAAATGAAGGATCCCAATTTAGACACCTAATTTAGATTTGACAAGATAATTATTGGGCAGTGTGCTAAAGAAACAATGTATTGCTCTGAATAAATATGTCTCTAATAAACTATGTTCTGCTTATGCATCTGTGATAGGGTTCCTAAATGTAAAAAAATAACCAGTCAGTAAATCATATAATTCCCTTATATTTTGTACCCTTCCTGTAAAGAATTGTTCAGGCTTCTATAAACGTGATTAGCAATTTGTCAACAAAAACTTCATCTCAGCTTGTATCTGACAATTGAAATAATTTTGCCTAATTTGCCAACAAATAGGTACACCTCTACCCCGATATAACGCAAACCAATATAACACAAATTCAGATATAATGCGGTAAAGCAGCGCTCCGGGGGGGCGGTGCTGCGCACTCCAGTGGATCAAAGCAAGTTCGATATAACACGGTTTCACCTATAACGCGGTAAGATTTTTTGGCTCCCGAGGACAGCGTTATATCGGGGTAGAGGTGTATAAAGAAATTTCAAATTTCATACAGCGTCACTGAAATACATGTCCATTGGTAAGAACAATATTAATTAAGTGGGACAGCTAGACAAACAAAATTTCTGCACACTATGGCACATTTTATCCAGAGATACAGGTTGTTTAACTAGTTAAACAAGAACGTCTTCTTACATTAACAATGATCAGTGCAAGCATATTAATAACAAGTACTATTAATAGTTTAGTTTAAATAAATAAAATAAAAAGAACAGGCAAGTTTTTTTATCCCATTATGACACAAATTACTATAAAATATTTCTGAAGTATAAAAGCACTGGTCAGTGCTAGTGTAGTTAATGACCTGGTTGTATTTTTTTTTTTACCACGGCCGTCGATTAATCGCAGTTAACTCAAAAAAATTAATCTCAGCTTTAATCACACTGTTAAACAATAGAATACCAATTGAAATTTATTAACTATTTTGGATGTTTTTCTACAGTTTCATATATATTGTATTCTGTGTTATAATTGAAATCAAAATGTATATTATTTTTTATTACAAATATTTGCAGTGTAAAAATGATAAACAAAAGAAATAGTATCAATTCACCTCATACAAGTACTGTAGTGCAATCTCTTTGTCATGAAAGTGCAACTTACAAATGTAGATTTTTTTTGTCACATAACTGCACTCAAAAACAAAACAATGTAAAACTTCGGAGCCTACAAGTCCACTCAGTCCTACTTCATGTTCAGCCAATCCCTAAGACAAACAAGTTTGTTCACATTTACAGGAGTTAATGCTTCCCGCTTCTTGTTTATAATATCACCTGAAACTGAGAATAGGCACTGTTATAACCGGAGTTGCAAGATACTTATGTGCCAGATATGCTAAACATTTGTATGCCCCTTCCTGAGGACATGCTTCCATGCTGATGATGCTCATTAAAAAAATGTTAACTAAATTTGTGACTAACACCTTGGGGGAGAATTGTATGTCCCCTGCTCTGTTTTACCCACATTCTGCCATATATTTCATGTTATAGCCGTCTCATATGATGACCCAGCACATTATTCATTTTAAGAACATACGAGCGGCCATATTGGGTCAGATCAAAGGTCCATTTAGCTCAGTATCCTGTCTTCCAACAGTGGCCAATGCCAGGTGCCCCTGCAAACGGACGCTTCTGGCAAACAGAGACTAGGAACACCATCCCTGCCCATGCTAGCTAATAGCCATTGATGGATCTATCCTCCATGAACTTATCTAGTTCTTTTTTGAACCCTATTATAGTCTTGGCCTTCACAACATGCACTGTCAAGGAGTTCTAGAGGTTGACTGTGTGTTGTGTGAAAAAATACTTCCTTTTGTTTGTTTTAAACCTGCTGTCTATTAATTTCATTTGGTGACCCCTAGTTCTTGTGTTATGAGAAGGAATAAATAACACTTCCTTATTTACTTTCTCCCCACCAGTCAAGATTTTATAAACCTCAATCATATCACCTCTTAATCATCCCTTTTCCAAGCTGAAAAGTCCAAGGCTTATTAATCTCTCCTCATACGGAAGCCATTCCATACTCCCTAATCATTTTTGTTGCCCTTTTCTATACCTTTTCCAATTCCAATATATATTTTTGAGATGGGGGCAGTATTGAAGATGTGGGCATACCATGGATTTATATATGGGCAATATGATATTTTCTGTCTTATTATCGATCCCTTTCTTAATGATTCCCAACATTCAGTTTGCTTTTTTGACTGTCGGTGCACATTGAGTGGATGTTTTCAGAGAACTATCCACAATGACTCCAAGATCTTTTTCTTGAGGGGCAACAGCTAATTTATACCCCATCATTTTATATGTATAGTTAGGATTATGTTTTCCAATGTGCATTTCTTTGCGTTTATCAACACTGAATTTCATCTGCCATTTTGTTGCCCAGTCACCAAGTTTTGAGAGATCCTTTTGTAGCTCTTCACAGTCTCCCTGGGACTTAACTATCTTGAGAAGTTTTGAATCACCTCACTGTTTACCCCTTTTTCCCAATCATTTATGAATAAGTTGAATAGGACTGGTCCCAGTACAGACCCCTGGGTGACACCACTATTTACCTCTCTCCATTCTGGAAACTGACATTTATTCCTACCCTTTGTTCATAGAATATCCAGGTTGGAAGATACCTCAGGAGGTCATCTAGTCCAACCCCCTGCTCAAAGCAGGACCAATCCCCAGACAGATTTTTGCCCCAGATCCCTAAGTGGCACCCTCAAGGATTGAACTCACAACCCTGGGTTTAGCAGGCCAATGCTCAAACCACTGAGCTATCCCTCCCACCTATCTTTGACTATCTTTCCTATCTTTAACCAGTTACCAATACATGAGAGGTCCTTCCCTCTTATCCTATGACTGCTTACTTTGATAAGAGCCTTTAGTGAGGGACCTTGTCAATGGCTTTCTGAAAATCTAAGTACACTATGTCCACTGGATCCCCCTTGTCCACATGGTTGTTGACCCCCTCAAAGAATTCTAGTAGATTGGTGAGGCATGATTTCCCTTTACAAAACACATTGACTCTTCCCCAACAAATTATGTTCATCTATGTGTCTGACAATTTTGTTCTTTGCTATAGTTTCAACCCAGTTTACCTGGTACTGAAGTCAGGCTTACCGACCTGTAATTGCCAGGATCACCTCTGGAACCCTTTTTAAAATTGGTGTTAAATTAGCTATCCTCCAGTGATTTGGTACAGAAGCTGATTTAAATGATAGGTTACAGACTACAGTTAGAACACTTTCACTGCAGATTTGACAAAACGCAAAGAAGGTACCAATGTGAGATTTCTAAAGACAGCTATAACACTCAACCCAAGGTTTAAGAATCTGAAGTGCCTTCCAGAATCTGAGAGGGATGAGGTGTGGAGCATGCTTTCAGAAGTCTTAAAACTCTCTGAACACTCTGATGGGGAAACTGCAGAACCAGAACCACCAAAAAAGAAAATCAACCTTCTGCTGATGGCATCTGACTCAGTTGATGAAAATGAACATGCGTCAGTCCGCACTGCTTTGGATCGTTATCGAGCAGAACCCGTCATCAGCATGGATGCATGTCCTCTGGAATGGTGATTGAAGCATGAAGGGACAAATGAATCTTTAGCGCATCTGGCACATAAATATCTTGCCACACTGGCTACAACAGTGCTATGCGAATGTCTGTTCTCACTTACAGGTGATACTGTAAACAAGAAGCGGGCAGCATTATTTCCTGCAAATGTAAACAAACTTGTTTGTCTGAGCAACTGGCTGAACAAGAAATAGGACTGAGTGGACTTGGAGGCTCTAAAATTTTACATTATTTAGTTTTGAATGCAGTTTTTTTGTACATAACTTTACATTTGTAAGTTCAACTTTCATGATAAAGAGATTGAACTACAGTACTTGTATTAGGTGACATGAAAAATACTATTTCTTTTGTTTTTTACAGTGCAAACATTTGTAATCAAAAATAAATATAAAGTGAGCACTGTATACTTTGTATTCTGTGTTGTAATTGAAATCAATATATTTGAAAATGTAGAAAATATCCAAAAATATTTTAAAATAGTATTCTATTATTAGAGGGGTAGCCGTGTTAGTCTGAGTCTGTAAAAAGCAACAGAGGGTCCTGTGGCACCTTTAAGACTAACAGAAGTATAGGGAGCATAAGCTTTCGTGGGTAAGAACCTCACTTCTTCAGATGCAAGTAATGGAAATCTGGAGACCTGCCTCTGGAGATTTCCATTACTTGCATCTGAAGAAGTGAGGTTCTTACCCACGAAAGCTTATGCTCCCTATACTTCTGTTAGTCTTAAAGGTGCCACAGGACCCTCTGTTGCTTTATTCTATTATTGTTTAGTGGTGCAGTTAATCGCACGATTAATCACGATTTTTTAAATCACTTGACAGCCCTATTTTTTACCAAATATTATTTTCAAGATTTTTTTAAACATTATAACAATAACTGACTGAAAACTTCAATTTGGAAGAACACTTTTTTTTTTAATCACAAGGATAATTTACGGTAAGGATTAGAGTTATGCATAGAATGGATTTTTTTGGTTTGGGGACTGACACCCCCCCAACCAAAAAAAAAAAGATCTAGTTTGATTCACCAAAATCATTTTCCTTTTTTTTATTTTTTTATTGAAGAACTTTAAACAATTTCACTTTGAATGGACTGAAACATTTCAAGTTGATTCTAAATGAAATTTTTTGGGGGGAGGGGTTTGATTCATTTTGAGTCAACCAAAATGTTTTAGCCAACTCAACACAATTTTTAAAAAGATTTTCATTTTGATTTGGCAGTTTTCAGGTGTTTTTCATGCTTTTGTGTGATTTAAAAAAACTGGCCATTTTTTAATTCAAAATGTCATTTTAAAATGAAATATGTCAAAATGAAAAAGCTGAAACAATGTTTTGATTTAAAAAACATTTTTTCTTGGCTGAAATTCTTTGTTGAATTCAACTCAATTTTACAAATAGTTTTAGATCATGGGAAACGTATTTGTTGATGAAAAAGCTATTCATCATAAATTTTTTGTCCAGATGTAGTCGGGATCCTGCAACTGGATTCACATAGGTGCATTCTTGTGTGTGCACAAAGCCCCATTGTAGTCAAACATCCCTATGGACCAATTGCAGGATCTAGCCCTTAGTAATTTTTACAGTTCCTTTTTACATAGCATTCCTATAACTCAATATATTTTCAAGTTCTAGGACAAATATACATTGTATAACTAGAGACGTGTCTTTTATTTTTTCAAATTGCATTATGTTTGAGACTCATGTTAGTCACTTGTTCATTAATTTTTCTCTTATGCATATTAAAATTGTATCGGTATTAGCATCATAACTGATCGATGTTTTACAAAATAGCAAAGCCAAGGGCTGAAGAACAACTTTGTGATGGAATGACTCATGATTCATCATTAAGCACAACCTTGCAATGGCATACAAGTAGCGAATGTAGCTACCTAAACAATAAAATAAGATAAAGCTGAAAACAAGTAAAAAGCATATTATTGAAAAAATGATCTTCTATTCTACATTAGCTAACCTGAGAAGATTAAGGTCTAGGAAATCCCTGCAAGTATTAATATTTCCCCCAGGATGAAACTCACCCAGCCTTCCACTTTGACTTTTACCTTTCACCCTCTGATGTTTGTCATGCCTCTTTTAAGATTATATTTCCTCGTTAGCCTAACTGTAACCCCTGAAGGCTATGATAAGAAAACAGAAGGGGGAAATGTAAAGGTGTATTTTGTAGGATAAATTTGGGTGGAACAAACACAGATACTGAGTATTCTGGTAGAGCAACATTTTTATGATAAAGGAAATGACTTCTAACTGGGGGCAGTCCTGACAACTATTGCTTTTATTGTGGAAAACAGACAAGAGAAAATCACTAAGATAAAAGCTCAATACTACATTAAATAAACTACCACTAACTCCTCATACAGCTATTACTCCATACTAAGTTACACACTTAAGAGAAATATCTAATAGAAAAAGCCATCCTCAACTCTCTTCTAATGAAACTGATACTTATCAGTTTCTATCCCTCAAAGTTAATTTATAAATTCATTTTAATGGTTAGAGAAACTGAATCTATTCAGCATTCTTGATCAAAAAGAATATCAGAAATCTTCAATATTAAAGAACTTTAATATGCAATCTGGAACTAAAGGAGGGGGAGATGGTTCTCTTTTTAAAAAAATTATGTATCTTATTAATATTCCCAAATATAACTAACTTAAACATAAACCATTTTCCTTCCTTTATTGGCCCTCTCTTGTAATTTCTTTCTACTTTTTCTATCTGTCCAAAATATTTGCCTTTAAGCATGACCTTCATATGATTCAACTCTCTTTAGACCTGGGCTGGTATGTTGCTAGGCTTATCTGCTGTGCTGTTGAGTTTACAGCCCCACTCCTGCAAAGGAAGCTGTGTGCACCTATTTCATTATTATTTGATAAGTAGCTTGAGCTACAGCAATGCAAAGAATTACTATTGAGACCAATGAAACATATAAGGAAGGCTCCACAAGCCAGTGACCTCAGTTTGTTCAGATGTTTTAACCACACAGGCTTTCAACAATTATCTCAGTAAGATTCCTACTTCACCAATGGGCACGTGATGCACTCTGCATGTCTGAACTGTCCCTGCCTTAGATGTGAAAACTCAGGGGGACTCATTCCTATGTTGATATTGTGCGTGGGACAGAGACTGAGGAGATAATGTGCCTTCTAGATTGTGCCTGGGACAGAGACTGAGGAGATAATGTGCCTTCTAGATACTAGGACTGCCAGGGGACAGTTAAACCTAGCATGGGTTAGCGGCGGGCAGCTTCTTGGCCTGCTCTAAACTTGTGCTTCAGCTGTAACATTATATGGGCCATTCCAGCAGCCAAAAATAGCTGAGGCATGGCAGTGCCTCACTGATGCCCCGTGTACCAGGGCACCCTGCAACAGAATCAGGGTGGTAGTGCAGGGCTAATTATGCTCCTCCTGCTAAGGAAGCCCCTTAAATTGGAAACATTCCCTGAAGGAACTTTAGGACTACTTTGCACCCGTTATATCTGGAAGTATGCTGAAGTATATGAAGTAGCTGCAGTAACAAAATGAACGCCCCCATGTTTACTTCTCCCTTTATACACTGCCAGTGACACCGTTGGATCAATAAATATCAACCACCATAACCAACACCAGAATGATTGTAGTAGTAATCAGAGCAATATAATACACAGAGCTGCAGAGTCGAATTTCCCCACAGCTCAGAGAGGGCTGCGGGGACAGGATCTCTATTTCCTTCAGCCCCACCTCTCATAACAATAAGTTAATCGTTTTTTTTTTTTTAGAAGTTCCCACGTTTCCCTCTGGAGCGCTCCCCTGTGTGCAAGTGCCTTTGTAGAGTGTGAGCTAGAGTCGGGCAGTCTCCGGGCGGGAGGCAGCACAGCCACCCCCAGGGAGCCCTTGCCAGGCTTATGCTGAGTGAACTCAGCACTGCAGGGCTGCGTTCCACGCGACCTCAGCTTCCCCTGAACGAACCAACTGGGCGATGCCAGGCGGCCGAGCCCACCTCCCCTCCCAGGCGGATCCGGTTCCCGTCCTCATCCTCCATTCCTCTCCAGCTGCCTTCCACCGCCTCCACGCCGTTTCCTATTGGCTACCGCGCGGGGGGGTCAGGGGGGAGAGAGAGAGAGAGAGGCAGCAGCAACACTCGCTGAGCATCGCCTGCCGCCGCCCCCGGCCCAGCCCTGTCTGGCAGCTGCACCCCACGGCTCTGTCCCTGGGCAGGCTCAAGGGCCAGTCGCTGACAACGGGACGGGCGACGCCAGCCCAACGCTGGCCTGTGGTCTGCCCAGTAGCACGCCCAGCCTGGGGCAGCTCCAGCGCGGGGGAGGAGAAAGGGGCCGGGCTGTGTGATGAGAGGGCTAAGGAGGCACGCGGGGATGCTACAGCCGCCTCCCCCTGCTGCAGCGCAGACACAAAGGCGTGAGCCAAGCGCGCTCACCTCCTCTCCCCTGCAGCGCTACCAAGCAGCGGATCCCACCGCAGGTAGCTACCCACAGTAACCGGCAGTCCCGGGAATGGCCCCGGCCTCGTGGTCAGAGAAACATCCCCCGAGGGATGGAGCAGTCCCGCCTACAGCGCGCCATGGTGCGGGGCAGCGCAGCGGGGGCGGCTTCTGCGCTTCTCTTCGCCGCTCAGGAGACTGGGGTGGGGCTGCCCGGTGCCCAACCACCGCCACAGGGACACTTCAGCTTGCGGGGATGGGAGCGAGCACTGGGCACGACCCAAGGGCAGCCGCTCTTTGTGTGCTGCGGCAGCGGCTAGGAGTGCGGCTCGGGGGTGGCGGACCCGCAGCTCACAAACAATCCAAGAGCAGCAGCAGCTGTAGTGGTGCCGTGTGTGTGTGTGTGATTGAGCCTGTCACGTGCTTGGGTACCCGCCCCTTGCCCACAACCCAAGGGCAGCAGCAATTGTGGTGGTGCGTGTGTGTGTGTGAGAGTAAGTCTGTGCTGGGGTACCTGCCCCTTGCCCACAACTCAAAGGCAGCAGCTCATGTCTGGGGTGTGTGTCAGTGGCAATGAGCGAGGCTGCTGGGGCATCCTCTCCTCGCACACAAGCCAATGGCAGCCGCTGTTTCTGCAGGGTGTGTGTCAGTATGTGAGACCACTGGGCCGCGTGCAGCCCACACACACACACACACACTCCAACGGCGGCAGCAGCAGCGCTTGAGTGCGTGTCTGAGAGCGACCCCTGCGCAGCACGCAGCCTGCCCGCTACCCACCGGGGGCAGCAGCTGGTACACACAATGGGCACGAACACTAGCCCTGGCGCCAGCCCCCTTCGCTCCCCGGGCCCTCCCAGGCGGGGGCCACGATAAGCAGCCTCCTCCTCCTCCCTCCTGAGGGGTCGGTTACGTTACCTGGTCTCTAGCTTGGGCTGGGTGGGCTGGATCTAATCCCGCCGCCGCCGCCGGCTCCTCTCACTGCCACTGGGTGAGTGGATTTATTTATTTATTTATTTATTCCCCATGACGTGTCCCCAGCAGCAGGAGGAGGGAGCCTTGTGTTTGTCTGGGCCAGGCGGCTGCCCCTGCTGCTCCTGGACCTGCTGCCGCTCCCGGCCCGCAGTACAAGGCGCCGGTTTCCTGGGGAATGGTGACAAAGGGGCAGCCGCTGCGGCGACTATAGCAGCAGCCAGGTGGCTGGGCGGAGGCTGCTGCCGGAGCCGCCTC
>NW_020664419.1:53063629-53130986 GCF_002925995.2 Terrapene triunguis | reverse complement strand
AGGGGAGCGGGTGTCAGACGAGAGGGGTAGTAGTGGGAGGAGAGTGGGGGTCAGACCAGAGGGGTAGTAGCGGGTGGGGAGCGGGTATCAGACTAGGGGGGCAGTAGTGGGAGGGGAGTGGGTGTCAGACCAGAGGGGCAGTAGCGGGACGGGAGCAGGTGTCAGACTAGGGGGGCAGTAGTGGGAGGGGAGCGGGTGTCAGACCAGAGGGGCAGTAGTGGGAGGGGAGCGGGTGTCGGGCTAGAAGGTTAGTAGTCGTGGGCAGCCTCCTCAACTTCCTAGATTCCCAGACCCAACAAGGCCTCCAAGATCAATTGGCCTATTCACTCCTCTACATGGGCAAGAGCTTACACACACACACACACACACACACACCCCAGGGGTGCGCAAACTTTTCGGCCCGAAGGCCACATCAGGGAATAGAAATTGTATGGAGGACCATGAATGCTCACAAAATTGGGGTTGGGGTGTGAGAGAGGGTGAGGGCTCTGCTTGGGGTTGCAGGCTCTGGGGTGGGGCTGGGGATGAGGAGTTTGGGGCGTAGGAGGGTGTTCTGGCCTGGGACCGAGGGCTTCAGAGTGGGATCAGGCCTGGGGCAGGGGTGCGGGAAGGGGTGCAGGTTCCGGCTGGGGGTGTGGGCTCTGGGGATGAGAGGTTTGGGGTGCAGAAGGGTGGTCCGTGCTGGGATCGAGGGGTTTGGAGAGTGGGAGGGGGATCAGGGCTGGGGCAGGGGGTTGGGGCGTGGGGAGAGGCTCAGGGGTGCAGGCTCCGAGCGGCGCTTACTTCAAGCTGCTCCTGGAAGCAGTGGCATGTCCCTTCTCCAGCTCCTACGTGTGGAGTGGCCCCGACCCTCAGAGCGGGACCATGCCACGGCTTACGGGAGCTGCATGGTGTGGCCCCCAACCCAGCGCCCCAGCTGGAGCGCCAGAGCGGGGCCAACCCACGTGTTGCAGCCCTCGACCCAGCGCCCCAGCAGGAGCTTGCAGGCTGGCTTAAAATAAATAAATGGAGATATACCTAGCTCATAGAGCCAGAAGGGACCTTGAAAGGTCATTGAGTCCAGCCCTCTCCCTTCACTAGGGGGACCAAGTACTGATTTTGCCCTAGATACCTAAGTGACCCCCTCAATGATTGAACTCACAACCCTGGGTTTAGCAGGCCAATGCTCAAACCACTGAGCTATCTCTCCCGTATAGTTTACCCTCCTCTGATCTACAGGATAAGCTGAGACCCCCAACCCTCCCGTAAGCCTGGACCAAATAATTGTATGATGTGGTTTTGTTTTGTTTTTTTAAGGTGGAGAAGGAGAGGACAAGGGCACTTGGCCCATCAAAACCTATCAAGTGTGACACCTTTCACATGACACTCATGCTTTTGGCAGGCAAAGTGTCAAACTCTCCCAGCCCTTAGTATTACACGCCTGACACTTCCCAGTACGTGATCCAGTTTTCAGCTGCTCATATCTTTGCAGCACTATAACCTTTAGGGCTGAATTTTTCCATGCCTGGTGTCTGCGTCAGGCTGAAGTATTTTGGAGAGTTTGGAAGCTAAAATGGTTCAGCTGTTTCTGAGAATGAGTTTACAGAAAAATTCATTATTTTACCCATGCTAAAAATAAATTCTGATGACCTTTTCCTTGAAGAGCTTTACCATCTGCATACTTGGGGCCAGGACTTTGAAATTTGGCAGTGCGGTGCCCTTTTTGATAGTGACGTGCCTTGTTCCATCATTGTGAAAATCAGCCCAAATCTGGCCAAGTTATAAACTTCACTAAAAAAATTTCAAGTTCACACATGTTCAGTAGATGTTTGTTAGAGTGGCAGCTAAATTTTCTGAAGATTCCATCCTTAAGCCAGAGGTCTTGTGGAAAAAATAATATGTGATCATGTAATCAAAGACTGCATCATAATACAGATGCACAAGAGGGCCAAATTAAGGTTCCATGAGCAATCTTGATTCTAGCATTTCCTAATTTTGTGTAAGACTTTGCAATCTTTTATTGTAAGTATTTTTATGGTAATTTTAAACTAAAAGATAAAGAAATTCCAAATGTCCTTTATACTGGGGAAATCTGCCCTGGGCTGGGAGCCAGAAGGTTTGGTCTCAACGACTGAATACTGGTAATATTTCTGTAAAGCTCACAGGTCTTATTATTGACATCACATCTTCAGCTCCGGAGGTAGAAACTATCATTCCCCCATTTTATATATAGGAAAACAGAGGTTATACAAGATCTGGCAGACCTGAATATTAACACAGTTAGGAAGAGAACCCAGGTCTCTAACATTACAGCCTCAAGTCCCTTCCACTCAACCTTTCAAAATAAATGTGCCAAAATGATGAGCTTAGTTATTCTGCTACTAAACCACACTCTGCTCCCAGAGCCAGGAACAGAACCAAGGATCATACCCACCATTTCACTGCTGTCTCACAAATAAGAGTAGCCATACTGGGTCAGACTAATGGTCCATCTAGCTCAGTATCCTATCTTCCAACAGTGGCCAATGCCAGATGCATCAAAGGAATTAACAGAACAGGACAATTATCAAGTGATTCATCCCCTTTTCTCCATTCCCAGCATCTTGCAGTCAGAGGCTTAGGGACACCCAGAGCATGGGGTTGCATCCTTGACCATCTTGGCTAATAGCCATTGGTGGACCTATCCTCCATAAACTTACCTAATTTTTTTTTTGTACCCAGTTATAGTTCTGGCATTCACAACATCCCTGGCAACGAGTTCCACAGGTTCACTGTATGTTTTGTGAAGAAGTACTTTCTTATGTTTGTTTTAAACCTGCTGCCTATTAATTTAATTGGATGACTCCTGGTTCCTGTGCTATGTGAAGGGGTAAATAACACTTCCGTGATCACTTCCTCCACACCATTCATGATTTTGTAGACCTCTATCTTATCCCTCCCTTAGTCATCTCTTTTCCAAGATGAAAAGACGTAGTCTTTTCAATCTCTCCTCATACAGAAGCTGTTCCATACCCCTCATCATTTTTGTTGCTCTTTTCTGTACCTTTTCCATTACTAATATATCTTTTTTGAGATGGGGTGACCAGAACTGCACACAGTATTGTGGACATACCATCCATTTGTATAGTGGCATGATATTTACGGTCTCATTTTTTTATCCCATTCCTAATGGTTCCTAACATTGTTAGTTTTTTGACTGCTGCTGCCCATTGGGCAGATGCTTTCAGAGAACTATTCACAATTACTCCAAGATCTCCTTCTTGAGTGGTAATAGCTTATTTAGACCCCATCATTTTGTCTGTATAGTTGAGATTAGGATTTCCAATATCATTTCTTTGCATGTATCAACACTGAATTTTATTTGCCGTGTTGTTGCATAGTCACCCAGTTTTGTGAGATCCCTTTGTAACTCTTTGCAGTTTGCTTTGGCCTTAACTATCTTGAGTAATTTTGTATCATCTGCAAACTTTGCCACCTCACTGTTTACCCCTTTTTCCAGATCATGTATGAATATGTTGAACAGTACTGATTCCAGTACAGATCCCTGCGGGACACTGCTATTTACTTCTCTCCATTCTGAAAACTGACCATTTATACCTTCCTTTGTTTTCTGTCTTTTAAGCAGTTATTGATTCTTGGGAGGACATTTCCTCTTATCCCATGACTGTTTACTTTGCTTAAGAGCCTTTGGTGAGGGACATTGTCAAAGGCTTTCTGAAAGTCCAAATACACTGTGATGGGTTCCCCCGGGGTGCCACTTGGAACTGGGGTACCACTGAGCCTACCTGACCCACCAGCCTGGGCCCTTTCACTGTACTGATGAGGCAAGCCAGCCAAGCCCTCCCTCAGGCTTTAGACTTCACTTAACCAGCACACATACAGGTAAGGGACACACCCATCTGCAGCTTTTCACACACATGCTGAGGTCAGCTAGAGAACTGCCCAGTACTCAAGTACACACCCCACTCTGGAGTACACACCCAAAATTATACCGTCTTTTGCTGCACAGAGAACTGTACAGCATAAACTCATGAAATTTGCCCTCTTCCTCAATGTGGAGAGAGATATGCAACAGCTTTTGCCCCCCAGTTATGAATTCTACACACTGGGTTTTAGGTAAAACAAAAACAAGTTTATTAACTACAAAAGATAGATTTTATGTGATTATAAGGGATAGCAAATAGATCAAAGCATATTACCCAGCAAATAAAACATAATCTAAGATTAATATACTAAAGAAATTGGTTACAAGTGGCTAATTCTCACCCTAACTGATGTTTTAGGCAGATTGCAGAGACTTGCTTGCAGCTTAAAACTCCAGATATTCCTTTCACAGGCCAGACACTCTCTAGCTTGGGCTCAGCCCTTCCACCCCAGCTCAGTCCTTTTTTTCTTGGGTGTTTCCAGCAGCCTTCTTTCTTGGGCGGGGAGTTAGTGAAAAATGAACTATGACGGGGATGGGGACGGGGATGGGGAGGGATAGCTCAGTGGTTTGAGCATTGGCCTGCTAAACCCAGCATTGTGAACTCAATCCTTGAGAGGGCCATTTAGGGATCTGGGGCAAAAATCTGTCTGGGGATTGGTCCTGCTTTGAGCTGGTGGTTGGACTAGATGACCTCCTGAGGTCCCTTCCAACCCTGATATTCTATGATGTCACTTCCCTCCCTTAAGTAGGCTTTGCGTATATCTGGAATCCTTTGTCTCCCAGTTTGATTCCCACCCCCAGTCAGGGGAAGAATACTAATATTATTATGGAGTCCAGTACCAGGTGACTTGGTCACATGTCCCTGCAGCCATAACTCAGGCCTTGGCTACACTTGCGAGTTACAGCGCTGTAAAGGCTCCCCCAGTGCTGTAACTCACTCCCTGTCCACACTGGCAAGGCATTTGCAGCGCTGTATCTCCGTGGTTGCAGCGCTGCATGTACTCCACCTCTCCGAGAGGAATAGCAAGTATTGCACTGCCGCTGCAGCGCTGCGGCGCCAGTGTGGCCCAATGCGCTGTGAATGGCCTCCAGAATTATTCAGCAGTATCCCACAATGCCTGTTCTAGCCACTCTGGTCATCAGTTCAAACCCTACTGCCCTGGCCTCAGGTAACCAACCATGTGACCGACCCTTTACATTCCCCTGGAATTTTAAAAATCCCCTTCCTGTTTGCTCAGCCCGGCATGGTGTGGAGTGCTATCAGCGAATCTTTCCAGGTGACCATGCCTCCACGCGCCAAGCGTGCCCCAGCATGGAGCAATGGCAAGTTGCTGGACCTCATCAGTGTTTGGGGGGAGGAAGCTGTCCAGTCCCAGCTGCGCTCCAGCCATAGGAATTACGATACCTTCGGGAAGGTATCAAAGGACATGATGGAAAGGGGACATGACCAGGACGCCCTGCAGTGCAGGATTAAAGTGAAGGAACTGCAGAGTGCCTACCGCAAAGCCCGCGATGCAAACGGCTGTGAAGGACAAACAGAAGAGCAGGTTCCCGGTAAGCGGGTTTTTTTTTCGGGAAGGAATTTTTTCGGTGCGGGCTCTTTGGGAGAGGAGGGTTAGGCATGCATGCCTAGATGCGGAATAGTGCATTGATGTGGTTTATCACATCGCGGTAATCGGCCTCGGTAATCTCCTCAAATGTCTCATCCAGAACGTGTGCAATGCGCTTGCGCAGGTTTATCGGGAGAGCCACCATGGTCCTTGTCCCAGCCAGGGTAACGTGTCCGTGCCACTGTGCCGTGAGGGGCGGGGGGACCATTGCTGCACACAGGCAAGCTGCATATGGGCCATGGCGGAAGCCGCATTGCAGTAGAAGACCCTCCCTTGCTTCCCAGGTCACCCTCAGCAGCGAGATATCATCCAGGACGAACTCCTGTGGAAAATGTTGGGACAGTGTTCAGAGTAGGTGCCCCCTGAAGCTGTTGGCTCTCCCCAAGGCACAGAAACCCAGAGGACAGTCCAGCCCTGAAACAATCAGTCCCCCTTACTCACCATTTTGAGGCTCCCGTGGGATATGTGTGCTCTGTTTCGGATGGGAAAATTATGCTATTGTGTAGACTCTGTGTGTTTTCTACTCCTTAAGTGCGGGGGGAATCATTACTCTGTCTGGTATAAACAATGCTGCCTCTGTTAAATGTTGCATTTTGCCTATACAGCTGCAGCAACCTTGAGACCTCAGCCATCCCTCTTATCGCCTGCTCAGAGACTACAAAGACTCAGGAAGAGACCGCAAAAAAGCAAAGAAGACATGCTGCAAGAAGTGATGCGGCAATCTATTAAAGAGAATGGGAAAGCACAGGACTGGAGGGAGAGAGAAAGTAGAATCCGCCAGGAAAACGCAGCGCACCGGCGGCAAAGCACCGCGCACCGGCAGCAAAGCACTGATAGGCTCATAAGCATCCTGGAGCACCAAGCAGATGCTATCTAGGAGCTGGTAGCCATGCAGAAAGAGGAGTAGTACCGCAAACGCCACCCCCCTACAGCTCTTGTCCCAAAACTCCTTCCGTTGTGCCCCACTGTCACCTCCAACCCACTTTCCCCAACTTCCGTGTTCTTCACGCCACCCGCTGCCTCCAACACCAGTATCTTCACCATCCAGCCCTGAAAACCATGACCCTTACCCTCTGCACTCAACGCCCATCACCATGCAGTATAGCTGTCCTGAAGTGCAGCACTCACTGCACAGCACACCAGACAGGACATACGCGAATCTGTGATTGTACTGTTCCCCACTCCACCCCCTTGTTTCTTTTCAATAAATATTTTTTTTTCTTTTCAATAAATGGATTCTTTGGCTTTGAAAACATTCTTTATTATTGCATAAAGTAAAAGACTCCTTAGCCCAGGAAATAAACAGGCACTGCAAATCTGCTTGTCTGCTAAGCAGACACTGATTCCTAAAGATTGGAACTACTGCACTTCACTCCCGTGCAGGGCACCAGATATCACTGCTGGTTTTCAGCCTCAAATTTCTCCCTCAAGGCGTCCCTAATCCTTGCAGCCCCGCGCTGGGCCCCTGTAATAGCCCTGCTCTCTGGCTGTGCAAATTCAGCCTCCAGGTGTTGAACCTCAGAGGTCCATGCCTGAGTGAAGCTTTCACCCTTCCCTTCACAAATATTATGGAGGGCACAGCACGCGGATATAACCGCGGGGATGCTGTTTTCGGCCAAGTCCAGCTTCCCATACAGAGATCGCCAGCGGCCCTTTAAACGGCCAAAGGCACACTCCACAGTCATTCGGCATCGGCTCAGCCTGTAGTTGAACCGTTCCTTGCTGCTGTCAAGGCTCCCTGTGTAGGGTTTCATGAGCCATGGCATTAACGGGTAAGCGGAATCTCCAAGGATCAAATGGGCATTTCAACTTCCCCTACTGTGATCTTCCGCTCTGGAAAAAAAGTCCCAGCCTGCATCTTCCTGAACAGCCAAGTGTTCCGAAAGATGCGTGCGTCATGCACCTTTCCAGGCCAGCCTGTGTTAATGTCAATGAAACGCCCACGGTGATCCACAAGCACCTGGAGAACCATAGAGAAATACCCCTTTCGATTAACATACTCGGATCCTAGGTGGGGTGGTGCCAGAATAGGAATGTGCGTCCCATCTATCGCCCCTCCACAGTTAGGGAACCCCATTTGTGCAAAGCCATTCACTATTTCCTGCACGTTACCCAGAGTCACGGTTCTTCTGAGTAGGATGCGATTAATGGCCTTGCAAACTTGCATCAACACGATTCCAACAGTCGACTTTCCCACTCCGAACTGGTTTGCGACCGACCGGTAGCTGTCTGGAGTTGCCAGCTTCCAGATTGCAATAGCTACCCACTTCTCCACTGGCAGGGCAGCTCTCAATCTCGTGTCCTTGAGCCGCAGGGTGGGGGCGAGCTCCTCACACAGTCCCATGAAAAGTGGATTTTCTCATCTGAAAGTTCTGCAGCCACTGCTCGTCATCCCAGACTTCCATGACAATGTGATCCCACCACTCGGTGCTTGTTTCCCGAGCCCAAAAGCGGCGTTCCACGGTGCTGAGCATGTCCGTGAATGCCACAAGCAATTTCGTGTCGTATGCGTTACGCGGCTCGATAGCATCGTCGGACTCCTCACCCTCACTCTCACTGTCACTTTGGATCTTAAGGACTAGTTGGACAGCCAAACGTGACGTGCTGGCGAGACTTGTCAGCATACGCCTCAGCAGTTCGGACTCCATTTCCCGCAGACAGATCGTGCTGCACAGAAACCGTTGAAAGATGGCGCCAAAGGTGGACGGAAACAAAGGGATTTCTGGGATGGGAAGCGATGCATCATGGGGCATTGGGACAGGACCCAGAATCCCCCGCACCCACGCCCCCTTCCCACAACCCATGGCGCCAGAATGGGAAAAGGTGCTCTGTGGGATAGCTGCCCATAATGCACCGCTCCCAATAGCACTGCAATTGCCGCAAATGTGGGCACGACAGTGCGCTGGGCAGCTGTCAGTGTGGACAGACTGCAGCACTTTCCCTACTCAGCTGCACGAAGTCAGGTTTAACTCACAGCGCTGTACATCTGCAAGTGTAGCCAAGGCCTCAGAGGCTGTTTGTAGCGTTCTCAGGAAAGCGTCCCCAGTGGGAGATTAGCATCTTCTAAGACCTATTGTTCTCCCTAATGGTCCATTGACTTGTTTCCCGCTAGCCATCTAGACTGATTGCATTCTGTCTAGTGGGCGTTCCCTATGTGTAAACACAATTTGTAGTACAGATACATAGTCAATATTCCTAACTTGAGATGCAGAAATGATACATGCATACAAGTAGGATAATCATATTCAGTAAATCATAACCTTTCCAATTATATCTCACATGTCTTATCTTGCACAAAATACATCATTATTATGCCATACTCATATCGTAACAATATCTCTATGAAGAATATGGGGGCATAGTGTCACATACACTATATCCACTGGATCACCCTTGACCACCATGTCCTCAAAGAATTCTAATAGGTTGGGGAGGCATGATTTTCCTTTGCAAAAACCTTATTGACTCTTCACCAACATATCATGTTCATCTATGTATCTGATAATTCTGTTCTTTACTATAGTTTCAAACAGTTTGCCTGGTACTGAAGTTAGGCTTGCCAGCCTGTAATTGCCAGGATCACCTTTTGACCCTTTTTAAAATATTAGTGTCACATTAGCTTCCTCCAGTCATTTGGTATAGTTATAGTTATAGTTAGATAACCATTGGCAAAGCATGTTTTGTGTTGCTCTTCTATGGATTGGTCCACACAGAGGATAACAGCCTAGCTCTGCAACTGGTTTCTCCTTTAGTTCAAGTAAGTAAGTCTGTTCTGAGGATCTTAAGACCCTTGGTTCAAACCCTACTGACCATCTGGTAGGGAAAAAATTGTATATAGTAAAGGCTGTGTTAGAATGTGTTAGAATTATGATTCCATGGGGAATCTTATTTTTTCCCCTTTCCTAATTTTTGTGTTGATTGATTTTAAAACCTTACTGTTTAATATAGTTTAATGTAATATATAAAATTCTCACAAATTAGTGGGAGAAGCCTGGAAAAATTGTAGTTGTTGAAATTATGTTGCTAAACATTGTGCTTAAATTTGGATAACATGTTAATTTTGTTGTTGTATTTGTATTGCTTGCATTTTGGTTAAAGGGAGCTCTTCCTTTAGGAACAGAGTTGAAACTGAAATTACATGTTGTAGCGAGGCGGTCTGGCTCCCCGCCACCCTGGAGGGGGACAAGCCTCCCTGGACACCAAAGTGGGCGGAGCCAGCAAACCCTGTGCCCGCCCCTCAGAGGTCAAGGCGCAGGACAGGAATTATAAAAGCCCAGAGCTCACTTGAAGCTCAGCCACCGGAGAGACCAGACGCCTGTGGTGTAGCTCCCAGTGGGGAGACCACAGCGATCGGCGGCTGAACCGAGGACTGGCCAGACCAGCCAACGCCTGATGCTAGCCTGAGCCTAGGGACGCTACCAAGCCTACCGCTTGCCCATTACCCTGAGGAACTGCCAGGCCTACCATTTGCCAGTTACCCCGAGGAGCTGCCAAACCAACTGCTTGCCAGTTACCCCGAGGAGCCCAGGGTGTATGACCCTGTGGAGGACGCTGTCTGGATCCAGGTACCTCTAGAGGGGGAGGTAGGAAGTAGCCCGGGGGCAGCCTACCTGAGTCTGGCTGCAACACTGCCAGAGCCAATGTCAGTGTGTTGCGGTCAGGAGCCCCACTGACACAGCAGCGGGTCTTCTGCTGCTGCTAGGGCCCCGGGCTGGGACGCAGTGAAGTGGGTGGGCCTGCGTCCCCCCTGCATCCCCCTCTCCCCAGCTGCTCAAAGCCAGGATCCTGGGGATTTGCTGTTGAACCTGTTTGCTCAGCCCCTGTCTGAGGGCCTGAGCTACTGACTGTTTGTTGCCCCGCCCTGACTCAGGGCCTGGGCTTGGTACTATTGAACTGTTTGCTCAGACCCTGCCAGAGGGTCGGAGCTGCTGACTGTTTGCCGCACAGCCAAGCTAATTCCCCGACACACCTGACCCAAGTAGCGAGGCAGTCTGGCTCCCCACCACCCCGGAGGGGGACGAGCCCCGGTCGAACTTCCCTACACATGTATAAATGGAGTACAGGTAAAGGAATAGGGAATGTACTGTGGTTGAGGATGGGTAGATATTCTGTTTTGTGGCTGATGAGTGAGAAAGGAGGAGTTTTTTTTTTAATGAGTGGGTTTCTGAGAAACATTTAGATTTATTTTACAACTGGTATTAATATCATTAAACACAAGATATGTACACTAGAAACCTGAATGATTTTTTTGTACCTTTTATTGTACCTTCATCCTCCCATCTCCATTTTCCTTTTATTTCTTTGTTGCTAACTACTGCTTTGTATTGTATACTTAGATTGCAAGTTCTTCCGGGTTGGGACTATTTAATCATGTGTACAATACCTAACACAATGGGTCCTCATTCCAGATTGAGGCACTGCAGTTATGTAAGGAAGCCTTCTGGAAAATCCTGAGACATCATGGAATTCTAGCAAAGATTATTAATTTGATAAAAGCGTTATATGATGAGACTGTGTATGCTGCTTCAGGACAGAGAGTGGAAACCTGGAATGGTTTAAGATTGTCGCTGGTGTAAGGCAAGGTTGCGTGCTATCCCCACTTCTTTTCTGCATTGTCATTGACTTTGTGATGAGAAGAGCCATGGCTGAAGACACTGGTATTGTTTGGGCAAAATATAAGCTGTGAGACCTAGATTTTGCAGATAGTCATACTGGTTACCAGCTTGGGTGGAACGAAAAGACTCTTTATAAGCATACAAACAGAAGCTGCTAAAGTGAAATTTTGCATCAGTATCCAGAAGAGTAAGATCATAGAGATATGAGAGAATGCTGTCAACAGTGGCAGATGTGAGATTGATTGATTGAGAAGAGTACAAAAGAGTTGATGATTTTATCTTTGAAGTACAATGTCTGCTAATGGCTAGCTCGCAAAGTGAAAGCCAGGATCAGAAAAGCCAGTGAAGCATTTTCCTGATTGTCAAACATCTGGAAAAGGAAGAAGATACATCTATACCCTAAAATGAGATTAAATAATACTACTGTCTTCCCAACACTATACCTCAGAAATGTGGCAGATAGTGGAAGTCCATAACAGGAAGATGAATGCATTTCACCAGCTTTATTTAAGAAATATCTTGGGCATTTATGGGTCAGCAGCCTGTGAACCCAACGATCAGACAGAGATGGCTACCCCAAGGCAGATGCCACATGGTGGGAAAAGAAGGTGTAGAGGACAAAGAATGACTTATTGCAAGATGATTGAAAAGGATGCTGTTGTCATGGACATGACTTATGATGGAGTCAAACACCTAACTCTGGACAGACAACAGTGGGGAAAATGGGTTACCTCTAGATTCTAAGTCTAAGTAAGTGTAACTTATATAAAGAGTCACTTTTAGTCATGTGATATTTGCTTTTCTTTCTGGAACAGGCTGGGTACCTCAGAGTCTATTTATGACAATAGCCAATACTCCTGGTGCTGCTAAGGTGGCTGGGTGTGTGGGGTTTGGGGCGGAGGGTTGGAAATACACGCTAAAAATAGTCAACAAACTAGGAAGAAATGACAGGAAAAAATAAGCAATGATTGGTGGGAATGAGGGGAAAGAAACTTATGTGTGAGGCCAGGGGCCAATTATCTCAGTTACAAGCATGTCACCCCATTGATGTCAATGGGATTGCAGTTATGTACATAAGGGCAGAAGCTGGGACTATACCTTTCATAAAGGAGCCACCCTGTTTCCAGCTACACTGCACAGGTGACATAACAAGCAGTGTCAGCTGTTTTCCATAGAAAAACAACCCAAGCACACTGTATTCCCCTAGTGAAGTCATTGGCAGTGTAGAACCATAGCCAGCTCCTATAACACATAAGACACATAATCTTTTCCAGTGAAGCACTGATTTGGCATGCCATGCTGTGCATTTAGACGTAATGGGATTGAATTGGATAATGGAATAAAGAAAAAGAAAAGTCATTAATTATAAAAAATTCATTTCCCCTGTTTTATTTCCTCTAGTGTTTGTGTTTTTCCTGTCTCGAAAAAAATGCTTCTAACAGTTTTAGATTTGGAGCAAAGTATCAATTATAAACCTGTATAATTTGTATGGGTTTCAAGAGGCTGGCAGAAACTATTTGACCTCAAATGGTAAGGGTGAACAGGGAGAGGTTGGCCTGTGGACAGGAGAAAAGAGTTTCTTTGCTTTGAATTGTTAATTACAATTTTAACACCCCCACAAAAGCTCTGGGATCTGCAGCCCATTAGTTGAAAAACACTGTATTAAAGTATTGTTGCATGGGACTTTTTGTTTGTGTTGGTACACTTGAAAGAATAAACTGTATTCTGTACCTTGTGATTTTCAGGAAGAATACAGTGTAACTTCTAACTGCCATTCCATAGAAGCAACTGTTTCATCGTATTATTCGTTACATCTATGTGCAGTAGCATGATAAGGACATGAGGAGGTTGACTGTTAAGCATCTTCCATCTGAGTCTCAGGGGTCGCTGCAGGAATCTGACACTGAGTGTTATGATGGAAAACATTTGGAAATGCCAGTTTTCACAGGAGAAAAAAACCTAAGGCCCTCACCACTTATGGGAATTAAGGTCCTGTGAATTTTTTTGTAAGTGTACGCAGGGACTGAATGAACTTTCCCCTGACATCTAGTGATGAGCTGAGGGAAATACTTCAGGAGCAGACTGTGTTTGCATAGGCACGCCTACTCTGCCTACAGCATGATGACACTCCTTTGCCAAAATAATCACTTTTGGGTAATGTTGGGCTACAGATCACTTTAGTATTGACTGCAGGGGGAATGCAATGTTGTTTTGCTTACTGTATGAGTAAAGGGCAGCCTGCCCTGATTGAGGGGATCATTTGAAACTGAACCTCATCCACTAAGCAGGGAGTAGGTATGCCAAAGCCTGGTGGAGATGGGCGGGGAGTGTGGATGGTGCCTAAGGAGTCCTAGACACCAATTGACTGTCCCCTACTGGTGTTTAAAGACAGAGCTGATTAGACTCAACTGAGAGTTACAGTTTCTGCTCAGTGATTACCAGAGGTAATTCATTGACAAGCAGCTCTAGGGGCTATGCCTTAGACCTGGTGTAGGGACCAGAAGCAAAATGAAAGGAAATGCAGAGGTTGTACTGGCAATGAGGTTTCCTGCTAACCAGTTAAATCATTGTATTGTTAAGAAGATGCCCTAGAACCTGGCCCTTGTTGCTGCCGACGCCACCTGGCAGAAGGGTTACATAAGTATTATGATAATTAGTCCCAAGGGCCTAGTTAAATCTCGTCCTAGGTCAATCTATTTTGTTTAGTTAAATTCATCCTGCAGTTTCATTTGACTACAACATTCTTCGCTTCCACTTCTAAACTGTAATGCTGTGTTCTACATGTCTCTACACAGAGGGGCTGGGCCTGCTCTTTAACCCTCGATTGGCTGCATTTATGGTGGTTTGTAATTCTTGCCTACATTATACAGAAGCATATACCCTTATCTCAGTTCCTCTAGATTTACACCTGTCACATAGTTTGTAAAGCAAATTTATCATGGTGGAAAGATATATATATTCATATGAGACACTTTCTTTACTAAAGGGACGCATACTTCATTGGTTATGTAAGTCAAACTCGGAGGAGCTGGAATGCAGTCTCTGCTCCTGTACATGTAGCAATTTTTCAGGACACTGCCAGTAAATCTAAATTTTTATTGTGATGTCATCTAAGCCACTCCTCTTCTTCTCTTTGTTGTTTTATCAGCAGCTTCTTCTTAAAAGTTCCCATTTGGTGCTCCAGGCAAAGGAATCTCTCTGCTTGTAACACCAAATGGACATCATTTAGATTAACTAAAACAGTTTTCACTGGGTGAAGTTAAATGACCTTGCATGAGCCAGGTATAGTGTGGAGGGAGCTCCAATGCAAATCTTCAGTATCACTCCTACTCAGGGCCGCCGAGAGTGGGTTCAGGCCCTGGTGAAAAAAAATTTCGGGCCCCCCAGCAAGGGCGGACTGGCTAAACAGGGCTGACGAGAGCGGGGGAAAGCCACTCAGTGTGTGTGTGTGTTTGTATATTAGACTGGCTGAATTCATTTTAATATATAATTGACAGATAATATCAATGTTTATTTTTAAGGATTTTTTTTAAATTGACATCTCTTTAAATTTTCACAGTTGTGGAAAATTATGGGAGGGGTCAGACAATCACTAGTTATTGACAGTAGACATTGAGATTTTAAAAAGTTAAAGCTTTATAACCTTTAAATCACAAATTGTCAAAAATCATATATCAAAATGTTGAAATATCCTTAAACTCTAAGTTCCCAAGGAGCATTTTTCTTACTTCGATTATCTGTAAATTTTGAGAATCATCAATGAAAATATTTTGTTGGTTGGTGCTTGGTGAAAGCGAGGGACCCGCCGCCAAAGAGCCCGAGGTGCCGCCCCTTCCCCTTGGCTGTCCCAAGCACCTGCTTGCTCAGCTGGTGCCTGGAGCCAGCCCTGGAAAGATGTCTTGTAGGTCTATCAAGACTAAATGAATGTAATTTTGGGATTAAAAAGATTCCAAGACAAGTAATGGGGATGCCCGTAGAATAAATTTCTCAGAACAGGTAAACACAGCAGAAGTCAGGCCCACAGTAATCTTTTATGTGCATTTTTCTTGCTGACTGTATAGGTTACACTGATGAGCCAGAATTTGAATACTATTGTGAAATCCCTAAACAAATCCTATTTTAAGTAAAAAAGAAAGCTGCATTTTATTTTTGTTTTATGCCATGGTATTTGGTACCAGGAAGTAGTGTCTGACACATGAATGGGTCTGAATCGTGACTCTGTAGGTAAATATTGTCCTGTTTAGAATAAAATAAATAAAACCACACAGAAGGGAAAATTACTCAAAAATTACTGTCAAACAAGATAGATTTCATCTTATGTCATAATCCAATAAAAAGTAACCTGTGGGAGTGATTTTATTTAGGTCAGTGTTCTATATAAGGAACAGGAAATGTTTATTCCAGACTCTAAACAAACACATTTTTACAGCTCTTGGAGGTACAGAACACAGCACACTGCTTGTAACCACAGTAATAGACTTAAATGTGAAAAAAAAATGTTTCCTGCTTCACACAGAATTTGAGGCAGCTGCCAGTTATCAGCTGAAGCAAGTAGACCGTCAATAGAAGTATGGAAGATAAATAGAAAAGCAATCTAGAAACCCTGGAGACATACTAAACCTCCTTCAGGTAGGTCACTCAGGTAGGTCACTGATCAACTCAGTTCCACAACTCTGTGTCACATCTACTGCTGAAAGGACAGCAACAGTTTTACTGTTCATGCCTGTCAGCTCTAGAATGATATTCAACATACTATTGGAAATGCTGTTTGACATATTCAATTACAAAAATCACTAACACAGTAAAGTGAAGGATCATACCCATAAATGACATCTGACCAAAATCTCAATCACAATGACCCCACACTCAATTACAGTTGATTGAATATGAAACAATACACAACTCAAGGCATACAAATTCTATTATATGCATATTGTTAGTACGGCAATCACAAAAGAGTATTCATGTCACAGAAGAGTCACTGATGCTGATTCTCAGAGGAGCACATGATATCATCTGTTCTTGGTGTAACTCACATTCTTCTTTAGAGGGTTGGGTATAACTTCATTTTTTTTCCCAGTGAGAGCCACAGAAGCAAGAGGTTCTCCTTGATGATTAGAAGAATCTGATGGTATTAACTATACAGTTCAAACAGTAATACAACATATATTTATATTCAAATCACCATTCAAATCTCTGACTATGAAGTGCACTGATCTGACACATGCATTCTTAACAACTGAATCATTGATAAATAATCTTGCTGGGTTATTAGATGGCATGACTGAGTTGTAGGGAAATAAAGTTAGGAGAGTTATAGTGAGAGTGAGTACCAAAGAAAAGTCTGTAAATGGCTCCCTTCCAATAAAGTAGTGCTAGAATGAATCCATTGTCATCTGTCTTTATTTTGTTAATCCATTCTGGTGGACACCAAAAACTGGCTGAAGGTACTGAGATGTGAACACTTAATGGCAGAATTCTTTGGAGATGAACAAAAAATAAAAGACTATTGCCCAATTTGTTTGAAAGTGATTTTAAAAATCTGTGTACAATAAAAAAAGTTATGAATCATCCTGTAGATTTATGCTGAAGGATAATAATCTGGAGACACATCAGTTAAATATATTTTAAATGTTAACCAGTGTCATTGCCTTGTTATTTAGAGGAAGAACACTTAACCAAAAATAGCATCGTGTCTTATATCTGACACAATACAAATTAACAATTATGTAAGAGTATCTGGTGTGTAAAAAGACTTCATATCCCTTAATTACTTCCATATGTAGTTCCAAGGAGGATGGCATGTATAAAAAGTAACCCATTTACATACTCCAAATTGGGGAAAGTCCTAGTTGCTTACTATCTATTGCTTTACATGTAGCTTTAATATATCCCTGAACAATAAATAGTATGATTATGTAAATTCATAGTTTCAAATATTGACTAAAGATGTTTTATCCTAGACTTCTCATTGCATGACCAATTTAAATAAGCAAATGTCAAAAAATCAGAGTTAACATGGAAGTAGAAACCTTAATTTTTGCATATGCTGATATTTTGGGGGCTGATTCTCTTTTCATATACACAAATGTAACTATTGGCACAATCTACACCAGTCTGAATTAGGTCTTTTTATTATAACTTCCCAGTCTGAATGATGTGGAACTGTAGGTTTAGGTCATGGCTCTGTATTCCATGACATCCCCATTCCCATTGATTTCAAAGGTCATTTTGGTTGTAGTAGGGATGTAGGAGCATTCCCTTAACCTGCTTGCCAGTTTCACTTGAGTGTGTGTGTGTGTGTAGGGTTTTCAGGAGGAAAAAAGCAATTGAAAGGGAAGAGAGAGGCAAAAATATAAACAAATTTTATCCCTGTGAGGTTCTAGGAGGTACAGGTACATTTGTTATAGAGTAAGCCCCTAATCTAGCAAAGTACTATTTGCAAGCAAGATTTTAACACTTAGGCATTTTTGCTGTAACTGGTACAGAAAGCATGTTAATTATCCTAGCCTTTTTTATACAGGAAAAAGTTGTTGTTTTTTATTTGTCAGCATTCCAGCTGACTTTTTTCTCCACTCAAAATATAAGCAAAAATTTCCAGCCATGGAAATTGTCTGCTCCAAAAGTGAATTTTTTGTCAAAGCTGGTCACCAGCAGCTCTACTGGAGCCACCCCAGGAAGTTCGGCCAGGGCTCCCGCTCGTGCCGCGTGTGCTCGAACCGCCACGGCCTGATCCGCAAGTACAGGCTGAACATGTGTCAGCAGTGCTTCCGCCAGTACGCCAAGGACATCGGCTTCATCAAGTTGGACTAAACACTTCTCAAAACGATTAGTACTAATTGTTTTGTAATTTTAACCATTATAAGTCACTTTAATGGTGAATCAAGATTACATATTGTGACAGACCCAGACCAGTGCGGTACAGGAGTCTGGTAGAGGGCAAATATACTGGTCACTGGATGAGTAGTTTTCTGTTCCCTGAGTGACCAGAGCAGGGGCTGCACTAGAGTAATCAGGAACCTGCTAGAACCAGTTAAGGCAGGCAAGCTAATTAGGACACCTGGAGCCAATTAAGAAGAAGCTGCTAGAATCAATTAAGGCAGGCTAATCAGGGCACCTGGGTTTTAAAAGGAGCTCACTTCAGTTTGTGGTGGGAGTGTGAGGAGCTGGGAGCAAGAGGCAGGGCCGGCTCTGGATTTTTTGCTGCCCCAGGCAAAAAAGCCTCTGGCCGCCCCCACCCCATGGGGGGAGGGCGGCCGGAGCCCCGGGGCGAGGGCGGCGAGCCCCGGCGGGGGCTCCGCTCTCCCCCCGGCGGCCGGGGGGAGGGCGCCGGAGGGGAGGGCGGCCGTAGCCCTGGGAGGAGGGCGGCGAGCCCCAGCGAGGGCTCGCCTCTCCCCCCGGCGGCCAGAGCGCCGGGGGCAGGGCGGCGAGCCCCGGCGGGGGCTCGGCTCTCCCCCCGGCAGCCAGAGCGTCGGGGGCAGGGCGGCGAAAGGGCGGCGAGCCCGGCTGTGGCCCCGCTCTCCCCGGCGGCCGGAGCGCCGCACCGCCCCGCTCCAGGTGCCGCCCCAAGCACCAGCTTGGTTGCCTGGTGCCTGGAGCCGGCCCTGGCAAGAGGCGCAAGGAGCTGAGAGTGTGCTGCTGGAGGACTGAGGCGCACAAGCGTTATCAGACACCAGGAGGAAGGTCCTGTGGTGAGAATAAGGAAGGTGTTTGGAGGAGGCCATGGGGAAGTAGCCCAGGGAGTTGTAGCTGTCATGCAGCTGTTACAGGAGGCACTATAGACAGCTGCAGTCCACAGGGCCCTGGGCTGGAACCTGGAGTAGAGGGTGGGCCTGGGTTTCCCCCAAACCTCCAATTGACCTGGACTGTGGGTTCTTCCAGAGGGGAAGGTCTCTGGGCTGTTCCCCAACCCACATGGTGAATCTGAGGCAAGAAAATCCACCAATAAGCGCAGGACCCACCAAGATAGAGGAGGAACTTTGTCACAATATGTAACAGCTAAACATGAGAAAGTGGCATCCTCTAGGGTCTTTTTTGATTTTCAAAATGATACTCTACATTTATACTGCTTAGAGTTGTAACAATGTTTATACAAATTGTTGAAATACTTTGATTGAACAGAGACCAAAACGACTCAAGAAGTAAAATCAAAGGCCTGTCTCCCTGTGCTATGTTGCTGTAATTGACATCAGTTGAGACACTTGAGCAGGGTGTCTCAGTTTAATCAGCAAGGGAGCTGCTGGCAGAGTGTTCTCTGAACTTTGGATCTCTTATTAGGACTGGCCAGAACATAGAATTTCTGTTCCATGGGAAATTCCAAACTTTCAACAACAAAAAGTTGCTCTTTGGAACAAAATCTTGTGGTTTTTAAGTTTCCTGCAGAATGAAGTTGGGGGGGGGGGGTCCAAATTTTTTGTTTTGAAAAATTGAAGTGACATTCCATTTAGACTTTTTCAAACAAAAAATTGATGAGACTCCCCAAGTTTCCCAGAGCTCTGGCTGCCCACCTGGTGGGCTATGCAGCAGCTGGGAGCCTGTAAACCCTGACAGTCCCAGCTTGAGCCTGTGCTGCCGGGCTCCCAGCTGCATAGCAGGGAGTGTGGAAACCCTGAAAGCCCTAGTGCTCATAGGGCTTCCAGGGTCACAGCTCAGAGGCAGCCTGTTGAGCAGGAGGGTTTTCAGAAAACTTGCCTAGGTCTGCTGGACAATCAAAACTGATACAGTTCTGGAAAAGATTTCAACAAATCACCACTTTCTGACAGAAAAACATTCAGTCAAATTGTCTGACTGGCTTCCTCTTTCATCCCTCTCTGACTTGGTCTCTTGACATCTGAACACACTGTAAAGCTTATCTATCGGTCTAATCTTTTGGGGAAGGAACAACTGTGCTGCCAGTATGGATTTGTGTTTATTTTCAGCTTGGTCATTTTTTCCTAGAGGGGGTAAGTGAAATTATTGGATATGCAATTAGTAAGAATTATATGTATTTTAAATTGCCTCTATCCTAGGGAAGACCCTTTTCGTTTGTTTTTTTTAAAGAAATCAAAGTAAATAAATAATGTCAGTGCAAGATATTCGGGTGAAATCCTATGACTCCATATCAAGTGTCTTCCCTTTTTATTCCTCCTGACAACAGCAAAACCTTTAACAAAGGAGTGTTTGCACATATACTAATCCAAATTCCTAATTAAGGTGAGCAAATTATTTTTTGATGCGCCCAATATCCTTGACTCATCAAGGTAACAATTGGGAATGATAAATCAACTCTCGAATTCAAAGTAGCTTGGAATAAACGGTAATTAGGACATCTGGCATAAACAATCATTCTTCAAAGGGAACATTTAAATTTGTTATTCACTGCATTCAAAGTACAACAATACATAAAACGAATCAGAGGTACTGTACATCTTGCCTCCATGTCTTTATTTAAAATCATGATTTTCCCCACAAGTCACCAGGTGATAATCACAATTTCTCCCTTCATAAAATAGTGGGCCAAACCTTCAGCTAGTGTGAACTGGTGTAGCTTCTTTGAAATGTGGCCTATTTGGCTCACTATATTTTGCACACTTCAAACAAACAGTCTCAACCTTAAATGAGTTTGTTTTCCTTAATGGTGAGGTCAAGGAAATGGGTTTTTCTTGTAATTCGAAAGTCACTTGAGTTTGTAAAAGAGATTTAAGATATAGCAAAATGTTTAAGTTTTTCCTGCAGAAGGTGAACTCTGGAGAAGAAATCTTTGTGAAGTTCTTCCTTATGGAGTTTCCCTACATTGTTCCATTGTGAGGCATACCGGGGTGGAGTTTACCTCCCTTGTGGGGCAAGCGACAGGCTACTCATCCAAACCCATTGCCTTCTAAGGGATATGCAGCAGGGCAGGTCATGTGCTCTGAAGTCCTGTGCCTCTGCAGGTGCTCTGGTGTCTGGCATGCTTCTGCCCCACTGCACCCTCCCTAATCCTTAGCAACATGGCTCTAGTGAACCTGCACTACCAGGAACATGCCATGGCCACAGCAGCTGCCAGGAGTCCTGGGGTGTGCTTTGTGAAAAACCTTCTCCCGTGAAGATCAGAGGGACTAGGGATGATGTCCATCTGCCCAGTCCAAGGCCCACCCAATCTTCTGCTTTCCTAGAGTTAATCCCAGACAGACCTAAGGCTTGCCCTCTGCAACACCCAGCATTATGAGGTGCTACAGGCAGTAAAACAGTTCATATTCCGGGACTGGCCACATTGCAAGGAGCAAATGCCACAGGTGGTTACCCCCTACTACCAGAAGAGTGATCAGCTGCATGTGTGCAAAATGGGATTTTGTTTAAAGATGACTGAGCAGCAGTCGCAGCAGATTTAAAAGCTCATGAAATCTGCCCCCTCCCTCAATGTGGAGAAAGATATGCATAGCTCCTCTCCTCACCCCCAGTTATGAATTGCACAAACTGGGTTTTATAAAACAAAACAAGTTTATTAACTACAAAGGATAGATTTTAAGTGATTATAAAGGAAAGCAAACAGATCAAAGCAGATTACTGAGCAAATAAAACAAACAGGCAAACTAAGCTTAATACACTAAAGAAACTGGCTACAAATAGTAATTCCTCACCCTAAATGTTGTTTTAAGCAGGTTACAGAATTTCTTTGTGGACAGGCAGCTCTTGCTTGCAGCTTAAAACTCCAGGTATATCCTTCATGGGCCAGACACCACTCCTAGCCTGAGTTCAGTACTCCCCCCCACCCTTTCCCCTTTGTCTTTGTTCCTTAGATTTTTTCCAACAGTTATCCTGGGTGGGGAGTCAATGAAGAATGAACCAAGATTAACTCACTCCCCAGCTTTAAATAGGATTTGCATCTCAAAGGCATCTCATCCTGCCTTCTGCACAGAAAGACCACCCTAACACTAACAGAACTATCATATCAAATACACCTCTACCCCGATATAACGCTGTCCTCAGGAGCCAAAAAAATCTTACCGCATTATAGGTGAAACCGTGTTATATCGAACTTGCTTTGATCCATTGCTGATGCTCCCCGTAATGACTGGATGTGGTGTAGCAGCCTCTCCTCCACTGGCACCCTCTGCTGACAGCTGCTTGAGCTCTGTGGTGGTCTACTTCTTCTCATGACTGAGCCCTATGGCCAGGTGCAGGGCCAGCTCCAGGCACCAGCGCAGCAAGCAGGTGCTTGGGGCGCCCAACGGAAAGGGGCGGCACGTCCGGCTCTTCGGCGGCAATTCGTCGGCAGGTCCCTCACTCCCTCTCGGAGCGAAGGACTTGCCGCCGAAGACTGAAGCAGCAGCGGTAGAGCAGATCGCAATCACGGCTTTTTTTATTTTATTTTTTGCTGCTTGGGGAGGCAAAAACCCTGGAGCCGGCCCTGGCCCGGTGACATTAGTCTTACCCCTTACAGGGAAAACAAAGAGTCAAATAAACTAAACTCTAATAAACATAATTCCTCGACCCCTTCCTGGGCTCGGGAGGGTAGCTCTCCTGCTCTTGTGCAGAGCAATACCTACCAGGGCTCCAAATTCATCACTCCTTCCCCTTGGGTCAGATTGTTTCCTAGCCACCTTTTCCAGTGGACCAGTAAGAGAAACCATGCCCTCCCACTTCTCCAGGTTCCAATCCAAGGACCCTGTGGCAAACAACTAACATCTGCTCCTTCGGACAACTTGGTGCTTCCCTGGACTTCTTCCTAACTTGACTTTCCTTCAGGCCCCATAACCATATCTCCTCCCTAGGCTTATTGTACTTCTACTTCTCTCTGGGTCTTTCTTCCACATTCTACTGGCAGAGAAGACTTCTCCTTCTCTCTCTCCTACAACCTCTTTCTTATCTAGGCTTCCTCCCTTTATGTTCACCCCAGCTCCTCCCACAGCTGGGCTTCATCTGCAGTTGGGCCTGGCATCTGCAAGTGCAATCAGGTGTTCTAGTTGCTGTCTGTCTTATCTCTTTCATTACCTGTATGGGGGGTACACACTCTGTGATGGGGTCTAAGAAGGGAATACAATGCAGACACCTTGCATCCCCCACATAGCTCTGTGGATCTCTGACTACACCAGCAGGGGTGTTTTGTGGGTTTGGGCAAGCTGTGGGAGGGTGGATGGGGGCCTGGCTTGTATATTCACAAATTCCTTGTGGCAGAGGTGATGGCTGCAGTTACCACAGAGGTTATTATACACACTGAAGCATGGACTTGATATTCTAGGGGAGGATTCTTTTCTGCATAGGGCATCCCTGTGCCAAGACTGTTTACTTGGGCTTGGCACAGGTAAGAAGATGTGGTACTCAACTATTTTCTGCTTTGACAGTGAACAAATTTTCTTCCTCCTAAATATTAAAACAATAGTTTCTGTTTCTTACAACTTTCATCAAATGCTTAGCTAACCAGAGTTAGCTCTAATTGCTTTGCAGGATGTGTTGGCTTTTGCCACATATCACATAAGTGAGGTTCATGTGCATCTTATTTACTCAAATTGTCAATTCTCTGGTTCTTTGAATGGCAATTTTTTTTGCACTAATGCAATTGCATTTGCTGAGTAATTTCTCATATCACAACAAATGTACAGTGAAAGTAATATTTGTTAAACAAGATCAACCTGCGATCTTTTAGCACTGGTACAGATCACTTAAGCAATGTCTAATAAAATCTGGCATGACTTTCAAAGTGGGCTAAATAGAATTTTACATAACCTGAGCTCTGTTAATTTCTATTCATTTCCCAGTGGGAATTCTTAAAAGAAAGCTCTAATGATGGCAGTAATGCAGGCACTCTTATTGAAAAAATCCCAGCCAAAAACACTTTGAGTTTGATTTTCTGCTAGTCAACGGGATTCCTGCTTGTACTAGTTCTATATAATAAACTGTGTCTTCATAAACCACGTGTAAGCCCTGTGGCCTGATACCTCTTTGGTTGTGTAGGGGGTGACGTTTTGCTGAAGTTTTTTCCAAAGGTTTGCTGCTGGTAGTGGTATTTGTATAAAGTCAAAGGCACTCAGAATAGCAAATGAGTACCTTTTTACTGTTAACAATCCCAAGTAAATCAAATTCTAAGCGCACTTGTGACAAATTTCAATATTAAAAAAGAAATATAGATCCCAATTCACAATGTTCTTAAACACATAAGTAATCCCAGTTAAATCAGCGGGAATACACATGCTTAATTGAAGGCACATGATTAAGTACCTCAGTGTATCAGGACCTAATAGTTTAGACTGATCTACCATCCTTGATACATGCCACAATTGTGCCTACTTCTTACAACAAGTTGAATCTATGTCATTTTGTCTGACAAAGTTGTTAAATCATTGGAGTTTGGGGATGGAGCTAATTTCTTTATGGCCCAGATGAAACAACAGATGGAATTTTGGAAATAAAAATTAAATTGAATACAGACACAGAAATTCAGGAAAAGGAAGAAAGTTATTTAGTAAAGGGCACTCACATAGTACAAACTCTAAAACATGACCATATAAACCAGGAAAACAGAAAAGTGCTGCAATCATTTCCTGTAGGTCTCTCCCAGACTCCCTTCCAGACTAATGGATTTCATTTGCTCCATTTTATTAAAGATTTTGTTTAAAGATGTTGTCTGACAGGGATCACCTTTTATTTCAGAGCCCCAGTTGTATGACTTACAATAGGTTATATTCCCATTACATGGCAGGGATTAGTATTCACTCCCTCTAGTGACTACTGTTACACAAATGACCCCAAAGAACCTAGGGAGGAGTTGGGCCTACGTATCCTGTTTTATTGAGGTCTGTATCATAAGTTGGAGCCTTGTTGAAATAAGAGTGGGTAAAAAACAGCAAGAGGTCATTTTAACCTATAAAATGTGTTACAGAAATTTGTTTTTGAAAGAAAGTACAGAATGGAATCAAATAAATGATGTAAACTACATTTGTTTAAAAGAACTACTGATTGTGGCATTTCAAGGCTCATAGTGAAGCCATAGAATTGTCTTAGTAATAAACTAAGATTTTGTTAAAATGAAAGGAAGTGCATATGTAGAACCACCAGATGTTTATTCTGATTGGTTCATTTTGATACAACAGAGTTGCCATCCCTTTTGAACATGCTTTTCAGGGTACCTGTTGGACAACTTATTTTGGAGTCATTACACTGCATGTTGTTAGTAGCAGGGATCGTTAACCAGTATCACTATCCTGGCACCATCTGGAACCCAGAGATTCATTACTGAGGGTCTCTTTTTCCTGACCCTAAAAGATGTTCTAACCCAACTAGACAAGGAGAGGGAACCAGACAACATCAGGTCAGTTCCAGGATCAGGGAGAGGGGAAAGGTGGTTTAAAACCTTTGCTTCTTCTACTCTCATCTTCACCAAGCTATTAAGTCTTTAAATTTTAGTCCTTTTCCCTTCCTACAAGTGCCTGTGGAGTGGAATTTAATAGGACAGTAACAATGGGAGGAGATCAAGGCAGAAGCAGGACTTGGAAGTAGAAAGAGAACCACAGAGGAGTGAAGACAGAAGTGAAACTATGGTAAAAACTACAGCATGACGGAGGATGTAAAGGGGAGTCTAAAATAGGGCTTTCATAATATAGTGAAGGTTTCAGCCTTACCAATGGTGACTTGACCATGCTCCTGTAATATAGTTGTGGAGATTAAAAAGAAAAAAAGCAGCTGTTAATCTTATGAATAGCATCTTGTTCAGGCCTTTATTTTTGATAGCACATGAATAGAATAATGAATTCTGAGCACAGTAGAACAGCATATTAAATTTATATGTATACATTTAGGTTTGTAGTTTTTAAGACAAATATATATTTTTGTCAACAGAACTGTGTACATATAAACATATAATTTGTCAGGTCTGTTGCCAATCATATATTTGTCTTAAAGTTTACAAAAATAAATGTCACCCTATTTTTATTAATTATACTTCACTTCTTGTAACAACAATTGCATACTAACCTCTGTAAAGCACAATAAAATTGGAATATCAAACTATATATGTCCAGTGAAAATATAAATCCTGGAAGGATGACAATTTAATTATTTCTTATTGACTTGCTGGGATTTCAAAATTAGCACATTATTTTGGAATGCAGTTCTTGGAGAGAGTTACGGAAACATATTGTCATTCTCTTGTATATCATTGGCTAGAAAATTATTGTAGAAAGTTAGTTAATGGTGACAGATACCAGAATTTTCAAATGACTTCTTGACAAAACATAAAAAGTAACAGGAGATAGTGTAGGGTATTATCAAAAGAAAAAAACCATTATTTTGTATTAAATAAAATATAGTTCAATATTGAAATAATATTCAGGAAAGGAATAGCAGTTACCCCTCAAAAATGTGTATTGGATATTTAAGTAATTTTTGCACTATGACTTTTGCAAGAAGCACTCCCTTTTGTTGATTTTGTAGTTACAGGAAGCAAGACAGGCTTCCTAGTGGAAAGCATCGCAATATATATATACTCTGTACTGTCAGAGTGCTTTTCTTTAGTTCAAACCCAGCTCCCTTCTACGTACCTAAATGGATGTTAAAATCTTTTTAAAAAAACATTGGGGGTAATTACCACTGTCCTGTCCAGCATTACCTGCTGCAGTAAAACCAACTTTAAGCAAGGATCCATCTGCACTGATTCCCATTGGTTTCAGTGGGACTGTGTAGGTTTAAGAATCCTGTGCAGGCAAATCATGTTGTATGCAGTGTATTTCCACTTCAACTCTGTTATGAGTGTTTTGGATAGTTTGTGTGGAAGGTGCTCTACAAGTAATGGCCTGATGTGGAAAGGTGCTGATCAGGCCCTTTAGTATCCATCTACATTGCAATTAAACACCCTTGGCTGGCCCGTGTCAGCTGACTTGGGCTTGTGGGGCTCGGGCTATGGGTCTGTTTAATTGTAGTGTAGACATTTGGCCTTGGGCTGAAGCCCAAGCTCTCTGACTTTCTCACGTTTCAGAGTCCCAAAGTCTAGGCTGTGAGACTGGAGCAACCCCTAGGGTTACGATATTTCAAGTTCCCAAATAGAAGACACTACCAGGGGGGAGGAGGAACTGGAGGGGGTATTTAGGGGGTTTTGGAGGCAGGGCTGGCTCCAGGGTTTGGGCCGCCCCAAGCAGCCAAACAACAACAAACAAACAAAAAAGCCGCGATCGCGATCTGCGGCGGCAATTCGGCAGGAGGTCCTTCGCTCCGAGCAGGAGTGAGGGACCATCCGCCGAATTGCCGCCGAACAACTGGACGTGCCGCCCCTCTCCGAAGTGGCCGCCCCAAGCACCTGCTTGGTAAGCTGGTGCCTGGAGCCGGCCCTGTTTGGAGGGGATGTCTGTGTATTGGAAGGGATATTTGGATGGCACTGGAGGGGGTACCTGTGGCAGAGGTACCCACTAGAGGTGGGCTGCCAATGCTGGGCGGGGATGGGCTGGTTTAATGGGAGAGCTCCAGCTGCTGCTGCTGCCAAGGGGGTGCTGCATGCGGGGCTCCCGCTTCCACACCCCCGTTCCCCATCCCCTTCTCTTCCCCCATCCCTCTTCCCCACTGTCCCCTGCCCCATCTCCCTCCCCCCACTCCCACCTCCGCCTCCCCCTGTTCGATCCCATCCCCCATCCTGTCCAACTGCCTCTTCCCCCCACTTTACCCATCTTCCCCCATAATCCCTCCACCCCTCTCGCCCTGCCCCCCCCTTCCCACCCCATGGGCACTCAGCCTTGAACAGAAAACAGGATGCTGGCCAGCCATGCAGGGCACCCAGCACACGGAGAAGGGGAAGATGACCAGCACTAGAACCCAGGAGGCAGCGTCCAGCTGCAGAGGCACCATGGGCAGGAGAAGCAGCTCCATACTCCCTCCGTTCCCAGCCCAGGCCTCTGTTCAGGGAGGCAATGTCCCCTCCCCCCAACTACGCCCATGGACTCCGGCCGAGGTTGCTAGGCCCAATCCTGGGGTAGGGGGGAGCAGACACCACTGGGCCTGATCCTGAGTTGCCCCATTTTTGTGCCCCGCCGGCTCTGCACCCTGGGCGGGTGCCCCTCTCACCCCGCCGTAGTTATGGCTCTGCCTGGGACTGGGAAACTGCAAGATGCAGAAACCCTTGGGTGGGGAGACTGTTTGAAATCCTAGAACAAAGGGTGATCTGAGGGGCTGGGTTCTTTTGTTTGTTTATTGGTTTATGTTTGGGCACTAAACCTACTTAAAGGGGACTGGGTGTGGCAGCGTAATCCCACTAAACTTTGATTTACCAGTCTGTTTTGACAGCAGAACTTCTACCTGTGGATGATAAATCTCCACATGTAGACAGTTGTGAATGCCCATACCCTGAGTTGCTCCAGTTTGGAATAAAGACACCACAATATAGTGAAGCTGCTCAGACTTAAAAAACCTGTAAGTTTATAAGAGGAGAATTTGAGGGTTAACTAAGATTCCTCATAAATATAAACACAATCTTATCGTTACAGCAAATGCTATGCAAACAAACAAAAAAGAATAGTATCAAAGATACAGATTTCTTCAGTACCAAAAGGTACACAGGCCACAAATCCTATGCTTTTAAAATATGCACCACTGATTTGGCATTAATGTCTCCACATTGTCCTGAGCCGAAGAAACAGCAAATGCCCAGTTCTTTGAATAGGCTGGTAACTCCTTGCGCTTATCTTCTTGCTGCAATTAGTAAAAGCAGGCCTGTGAGCATCAGAGCTCAGGGCAGAGATCTTCACCTCCCTTCTGGTATGGCTATCTGGCTGAACTAACTGAAGAGTTTGGCATCTTTTTTCCTTATGTGTGGGAGTGGAATTGGCCCCACCCTTAAAGATGCCCTACTGATCATACTCAAATTGTTTATGAACTTTTTCCTTTGCTTATTTGCTTGTCCCAGACTAGCTGGAGTCAGTGGACAGCTGCTCCACCCTTTTGGCAAAAACAAAACTGACTATTACTGTTAAGAACCAGTGACAGAACCATGGATTACAACCACATGTGCTGTCAGGCTGGTGAGAAGCCCTGCCATGTCATACTTGTTTGTAGGACAGGGTGCATACACCGTGTAATAAACCTCTTACAGCGCTATTCACTGGAAAGATCTGATCTTTTGCACAATGAAGACTCTGAAAGGTTGAAGATCAGCCTTTTCCTTCCAGTCTGGTAATTTAGTAAGAACCTGGCTTGAGTGCAGATTCCATTTTCTGCTGTATCACAAATGCCTTCCATGAAGAACCTAATCCGAGAGGCAACATAATTTAAATGAAGATTTTCATGTGTGTGGAGCTCTCTCCCTCTTTCAGCAGTGGTGAATACTGGCCCTACATGACTATGAAAGCATCTTTCTCTGTTTTGCATAAAAGTTAATCTATCCTGGAGCTAAACTAATTGCTACAAAAGCTCTTGTTTGCCAGGCAGATGCTTATTTTCAGTTAGAAACAGAGCCCTGTTTTTACACAGCTCCTAGCCTTTTCTCTGCCAAGAGTAACTCCCTACAAGTGCCATTAATTGACAGCCTCTGAAAAACCATCTTCTGTATTTATATTTGAAGAGACATTAAGCATGCTTAGGTAAGGAGTTCAAATAATAATCTCACTGTGGATTAAATTCACCAACAGTGCAGAGGGCCACTCAGGACCTAGGCACCATTTAAGTCCCACTTATATAAGGCTTAAATGAAATTTACTGGCGCATAGACCTTTGCTGGCTCTTGGCACAGTGGATACGGTGATTTCCCCCCAATGAGCACAGCCAAGTATGTCTTAAGGAGTCAACACCATTTTGAGAGGCATTCCCAGGGGCTTGAGAAGGAGCACAACTTTGATTTATGAATCAGCAACAGGGCCTTGCTGAGGCAGGAAGTCATGTTAAAGTTCTGTGGCCAAAACTGTGTAATAAGTCTTGGGAAAGAGGGTCCTGGTTGTAGAGAAGATTATTACATGTATAATTGCATATATGTCAAGTGTAGTTGTGCCATAACTGAATTTGGTCCATAATTTTATTTGAACAAGTGTCATATTGCAGATACTGGAAATAAACATGTGACTGCAGACACTTTCCTTGATTAAATGGATAACTCAGACATCATTTGTGACCAGTTACTGTAAGTATAACAGCATTTTTCCTGCTTTTGGGAAAGTGTATCCCCAACTTTCTCATGTCACTTAATGAGTCTCAATTTTTTTATGCTTATTGCTCTAACTCAGCAAAGCACTTAAATACATGCGACAGCTAAGCCTCATATGAAACCTCTTGACTTCAGTGGGACTGTTCATCTGTTTAAAATTAAGCATTTTTTTATTTCTTGTTCAAGTTAACCTTTCCCTTCAAATGTCTTTTTCCTTTCTTCTTGTGGATAATAAATCCACCACTGTTCATTAGAATCTCCATCACTTTGAGACTTGAATTACAAATCCATTCTTTATTAAAAGAAATATAAAGGAAGTGGTGGTATCTGAGGCTACATTTATTTAATAAATCCACAAAAGTAATAGAATCAATAACTAATATGACAAAGGTTAATTGTTTAAGTTAGCAGGCTAATAATTCCTCTGGAGACAGGCTCTATCACTGAGCTATTTTAAAAGGATATTGGGGAATTTTATAATGTCCTATATTAGCAACCTTCATATAAAACACCACAGAGTTACTAATATTTTGTAACAATAGCTTTTATGCTTAAACTATGGTGATCAGACAGCAAGTGTGAAAATTAGGGACAGGAGGTGGGAGGTAACAGGAGCCTAGATAAGAGAGACCCAAAAATCAGGACTGTCCCTATAAAATTGGAACATCTGGTCACCCTAGCTTAAACTCACTAATATGATAATGAAGCCAGGCTATAGTAACAGCATTGGTATCAGACTGATAATAAAAGCAACAAAAAGACTGAGGGGCAGGTACACAGATGGGGACAGCCATGAAATATGCTTTTACTGTACTTCATTAGCAATGGATTAAAGTTTTATTTCGTTTTCTATTTGTGAATTATTCAGTAAACCAGATCCCAGCCTTGTAAAGAACAACAACAAAATTACAGATGGGACAAATATATATATGAGTATCAGACTGAAATGCATAAGTTAGAACCATATCCTTATTAAATAATAAGGTGGGTTTCAGCTACTTCAACTTCTGTCTTGAGAACTGGAGATATGACTTGACTCAGAATTTTGAGCCCCAAATTGGACCTGCTATTCTCTTTGAGAGGGGAAAAAAGGATTAGCACCACGCCCTTCAAACCCACCCACTAGATAAATCTCGGCCATCACTTCTACTCTGAGTAAAAGATCCACCAAGACTGCCAAACTTCTATTTGTTTTCTCTTCAGAACCTTTTAAAGAATGTACAGCTTGCAAGTTTCCTTGAAAATTGCCAAAGGAGCAAATAATTTGGCATATTCCATATCTTTAGTGAACCATTGTTTTTATGCGGATTACATGCTTATTTACAATGTATGTGACAGTCATGGACACTGATACCTTCTAAGTACTGTGACAGACCCAGACCAGTGGGGTACAGGAGTCTGGTAGAGGGCAAATATACTGGTCACTGGATGAGTAGTTTTCTGTTCCCTGAGTGACCAGAGCAGGGGCTGCACTAGAGTAATCAAGAACCTGCTAGAACCAGTTCAGGCAGGCTAATTAGGACACCTGGAGCCAATTAAGAAGCTTCTAGAATCAATTAAGGCAGGTTAATCAGGGCACCTGGGTTTTAAAAAGGAGCTCACTTCAGTTTGTGGTGTGAGTGTGAGGAGCTGGGAGCAAGAGGTGCAAGGAGCTGAGAGTGAGAGGGTGTGCTGCTGGAGGACTGAGGAGCACAAGCGTTATCAGACACCAGGAGGAAGGTCCTGTGGTGAGAATAAGGCAGGTGTTTGGAGGAGGCCATGGGGAAGTAGCCCAGGGAGTTGTAGCTGTCATGCAGCTGTTACAGGAGGCACTATAGACAGCTGCAGTCCACAGGGCCCTGGGCTGGAACCCGGAGTAGAGGGCGGGCCCGGGTTCCCCCCAAACCTCCCAATTGACCTGGACTGTGGGTTCTCCCAGAGAGGAAGGTCTCTGGGCTGTTCCCCAACCCACATGGTGAATCTCTGAGGCAAGAAAATCCACCAATAAGCGCAGGACCCACCAAGATAGAGGAGGAACTTTGTCACAGTACTCATAAGGATGAAGCAAGGACAGCACAAGTAGCAGCAGCAGACCCACCTTCCCCACACTGATGTACCTCAACAATGGCCTGAAGGGACCACCTCTAAACCAAGAAATTGGTTAAGTCTCTGTGCCCACTTAATCCGTCACTTTTCTCCTGTGACCGTTACCAGGCAACCAGTTTGGGTGGCTGTTTTGTGATGTGGACCACTATCCATTAAAAACCAACTCATTTTACAAAACCAATTGAACAATCATCAGATGGCAACAAGAACCTGTTACTATCAACCTAGGATAAATTTAGTATTGAAGAAAACATGTATTTTATCCCATACTATGACTTTTTTCAGAACTGTTGACGAATTAACTTAGCCTGATGTTTTATAGCTTAAAGGTTAAATAAATGCCTGCAGTTGTCTCCAGTGTCTTCCAACACAATATACAAGCCTGATTGCATAAGTGTTTGGCAGTAAGGACTGAGGCTCCTGGGTGACATGATAATACACATACTACTAAATTAGCAAAGCCAGAAGAAACTGGACTGCTCAGCCCCTTACAGGACTGGCCCCACTGAGAGAAAACAATGGAAGCTGCTCATCCTAAAATCTGTTACTCTATATCATTTTACCCCACATTTATAAGCTGTAGGCATCCTGTGCCACATTTCTTGTTTTCAGTGTGGCACTGTTCTTGTTTATTCTGAGTATTTAGACTATCTGGAGTCAGCACAATTCCATTTGCTAAAGCTTTTCATACAGAAAGCTTTTACTAACCCCCTGACATTTCCACTTGCTTTTCAAGCATTTCCTTTTAGATCCATGTGTCTTGCTGGATACTCTTCCCCTGATTTCATTATTCCATGTCCCTGATGCAAATCAGCCAAATATGAGAGCAAAATAGCAGTTTTCTTACAACTTAAGTACTTGACGAACCCTGCAAGTTTTATTCTAATGAGTAAAAGGTGACCACCCTCTCCAAAAGAGAGCTCAAAATGTAAATTTCATCCATAGTGGTAAGATACATAAGCTTTGGACTAGAGACTAAGCAGAGTCCAGGGCTCCCTATTCATTGGGTTGGGCAAGGGAGGTAATTTAAAAATCCTTTTTCAGAGTGCAGTTTACTCCCCTCCAAGTGGTCGGTCAGCCAGCCAGCTCTGCTGAGGGAGAAGGGAGGATCATCTGTTATCCAACCCTTAAACTTCCCCCACATATTGCCTAAAGCAGACATCCAGGTAGCCCTAGTAAGACCACACAAGGGGGAATCCTTATTCCTCTCTCATTCTCTGAATGGTTGAGTTAGAGATCATCTAATTTCTAGTCTTATTAGTTACAGTGTCAAAGTGTCAGTTTTCTCCTTTCTTTCTGAAAAGTCATTATTAGCAAAATTTAAACTAAAAGGAAATCTGTTACTAGCAACATCAGTTTAGATCCTAAACATAATTTAGGAGTACTGTTGTGGTTATGGTGACATTCCTATGAATAAATGGGCCGTATGTATAAAGAGATCTAATTCAATTCAAAGTAATGCTTCATCATTCTACATTAGCAACATTCAACAAGAATATGAATTAGAAATGCTGGCTGATCTTTAAGCCCCAGTGTTTGTTTTTTATGTGATATTTTATTCCACATCTGCCAATTCAAATCATGGAACCATACAACTCTACTAAAAAAGAGAAACTCTTACTACATCTAAAGCCTCAATATGCAAACTACAAAGATCATAATAAAACTTCATGCTAGCAAAAGCCATTAGCATTTCAAATGTAGCCTTAGAGGCAAGTGGCAAAATCCCCTTTCCCAGTATGTCTTTAAATACACTTTTATTTTCAGAATTCCACTTCTCTTTGGATATTAGAGTTTAGTATTCAGCCAATAAAACACTGCTAAGTTAAGGAGGTAATATGTTGTTATATGCTATATAATCATTTTCAAAGTTCAGATGCTCAAAAAACAGATCAAAGGAGTGCTACAGAATTAAAAGAGAAGGGAAATCTTTATGTTCCATCTACTATAAAATTATGTGTGAGAACTTAGTAAGCAGCTGTTTGGATAAATAAAAAAATATACAAGAGCTGCAATGATTTGGACGATTTTATGTTTAAACAGCTACCAAAGATGAATAGGAATTCCCACAGAACGAGAAGCCAAAGCCCTAAGTAAGCTTGAAGATGTTAACTCAGAAATAAAGTATGCCTCAAAGAATACATAGTTTTTAGCCATCATAAAAGACTAGCTCATACTTTTGCAGATTTCAGTATGGAATACAGCACTTTGTAGAGTTTAGTTATAACTGTACCTCCCAAAGCAACTGTGGGTTGTTCTTTTTGTTTTGTTTTTTTTGTTTTACCCATCTGCTATCATGGAGAAAAGTGAACCTAATGTAACAGATCTAGAAATGTATACATTTTATTTTCATAAGAAAGAGGCCCAAATATATATTTATCTGCATAATTATTATGTTTCCATAGTTTAACAATTAAATATGGGAAATTATAGGCTACTTGGAGAGCATGTATATAGAGTGCCATGTTTACTAAAGTTTTTTCATGCTGTGCATTTTTAGTTTAATTTTGTAAATTACATGAAGTGCAGTTTTATTTATTTTTTTAAAAGAGATTAGGCTGTATTTTTAGTTTACAGACAACAATGAATGGACAACGATGAGGACTGAATGGGATTCAGGGGGAAACCTTCCAGAATTACTGAACATACATTTTGGCATGGTTTGAGCAACCACAACCTTGTGCAAGGATTTCAGAAGAGATCATGTAAGGAAAGTTGTACTTTTTGGGGGGAATAGACCTAAAGTCTTAGATTTTTGGAGGTGCCCTGCCAAGATTTGGGTACTTTCAAAATATTATATGGCAACTTGCAGGTAGGATAGACATGTCCCTTTATCTTGTGATGATTTTTACATTGCTATTATTTTTAATGCCTTATTTTGAAGAGCTGTCTACTGGAAATGAAAGCTAGAAGTGGCAAGTTTCTTCTTCTTTATCTTACAACATAGTGGATTAGTGGGTATTTTTGTAGTACTCAGGGTTAGACTCAGCTGCTCTCTTGATACATGATAATTCCTAGATGTTGGATGGTCTGTTTGCTTATACATTTCTCATAATACATAACAGGTTAGAAATAATCTGTGAATATGTAGTATTTTGGGATAAAATGGTCCATTTTAGAACATAAGAACGGCCATACTGGGTTAGACGAAGGGTGCATCTAGCCCAGTATCCTGTCTTCTGACAGTGGCCAATGCCAGGTGCTCCAGAGGGAATGAACAGATAATCAAGTAATCCATCCCGTCACCCAGTCCCAACTTCTGGCAAACAGAGGCTAGGGACACCATCTGTGTCTATCCTAGATAATAGCCATTGATGGACCTATCTTCCATGAATTTATCTAGGTTTTTTTTTTTAACCCTGTTATAGTCTTGGCCTTCACAACATCCTCTGGCAAAGGGTTCCACAGTTTGACTGTGTTGTGTGAAGGAATACTTCCTTTTGTTTATTTTAAACCTGCTGCCTGTTAATTTGATTTGGTGACCCCAAGTTCTTGTGTTATGAGAAGGAGTAAATAACACTTCCTTATTTACTTTCTCCACACCAGCCATGATTTTACAGACCTCATTCATATCCCCCCTTAGTCGTCTCTTTTCCAAGCGGAAAAGTCCCAATCTCATTGATCTCTTCTCATACAGAAGCTGTTCCATACCCCAAATCATTTTTGTTGCCCTTTTCTGAAACTTTTCCAATTCCAATATATCATTTTTGAGATGGGGTGACCACATCTGCATGCAGTATTCAAGATGTGGGCATACCATGGATTTATATAGAGGCAATATGATATTTTCTGTCTTATTATCTATCCCTTTCTTAATGATTCTCAACATTCTGTTACCTTTTTTGACTGCTGCTGCACATTGAGTGGATGTTTTCAGAGAACTATCCACAATGACTCCAAGATCTCTTTCTTGAGTGGTAACATCTAATTTAGACCCGATCATTTTATATACAGTTGGAATTATATTTTCCAATATCCATTACTTTGCATTTATCAACATTGAATTTCTTCTGCCATTTTGTTGCCCAGTCACCCAGTTTTGTGGGATCCCTGTGTAGCTCTTCAGTCTGCTTTGGACTTAACTATCTTGAGTAGTGTTGTATCTTCTGCAGCTTTTGCCACCTCACTGTTTACCCCCTTTTCCGGATCATTTATGAATGAGTTGAATAGTACTGCCAAAAGAAGTGTCCTTTGCAAGTCATTACAATTTTTTTTTACTTTGAGTTCAAATAGACCCCTAAATAGACACTTTAAAATTTTTTAATACTGTTTGTGCCACTGTTTGTGCTTCTGCAGAAGATCAGAGGGCAAATACTAGAACTTAATTCAATCTAAATGGTGTATCCTAAACTCGTGTATCATAAACACCACCAGTTGCATTATGCAATTGGAGTTTAGAAGGAGATGCCTGAAGCAGAGAATTTATATGGAACATCCTCTGCTATGTTATTATGCTAGGAAATATTAGAAGGACATAGAGAGATTGTCATTGTACTGACTACAATAATATGTTTCCAGTTCTTTCGACTGGAAGTCAAATAACATATACATTCAAAATGTTAAAGATGACATTTGTGCTTGGTTACTACAATATTAATGGCTAGATCTGGATAAGGTTCAAAAGGTTTGAACTCTTCTGGTTTTTCTGAATCAAATGACAATTCAGAATGTACTCAGATTATGTGAAGCTTCTCATATATTTCTCGTCCTCCTCATTTTCTGTATCCAGTCCCTCTATGTAACTGTACTCAGCCCAGTCTCATTATTCAATCTATTCTCTGTCCTTAATTCCAACCAGATCCTTTTCTCCAAATATAAAAAGCTCTCTGGAATACTGCTCTAGCTTGGACCAGAGGACTTCTATTCTACATATATTTTACTTCCCTTGCCCCTCATTCCCCAGGCTTTTTCTACCTTTGCTAATGTTTTGGGATTGGTCTAACCCTTTGACTTTATTGTGAGAGTCATCACATCATAGTCTGATGGACTAGTTGTTATCTAAGACACCCAGCTCTACAAAGGTACTTAGGACCTAACCCCCAGATTTAGGCAGCACAAAGCTTGTGGAAAATATGACCCAAACAGTATAAAACCTCAAAGGTTCACATCCCATTTAGCATTCTGACATCTTGAAAGTCTTTATACCTATCATTTATTACAGAGTATAGAGTTTATGATCATGATCATATCCTAGTAATATGTTGCATTTGTTCAGTATCTCAAAGCTACAAACAAACAGGAACAAGGCCTAGTAAGTTGGTGATTCACAAATCTTATTGGCATATATACTGAGTTTTACTAGTCAAGTTCACCTGAATCCATGAAAGATTTATTATAACTGCATAAATCAATGTTTCTGCAAAATGTTTGCTTAGCTTTAGAGCTGAATATTGTGAAACCAAAAGCCAAAGTTAAATATTGATTTGATTCTGATCTCATGTGTAGTTGTATTATGCAAAGTTTTGTATAAAATGAGCTACTGGGTATATTCTATACTCATCCATAAGAGCTGTTAAAACAGGCTCATGCGAGCTGCATAATATAAAACTCTATTTTAACTGACCATGTAGCTAAATCATGCAGTGTCCAAAACTGGTGTCCACTCTTTAAAAAGGATGTTGAAAGATGTAAGAGCCACAAGAATGATTCAAGGCATGGAAAACATGCTTTACAGTTAGACACTAAAGGAGATCAATCTATTTAGCTTTTCAAAGAGAAGGTTAAGACACAAGTTGATCATAGTCTGTAAATCCCTGTGCAGAGAGAAGATGATACTAGAGCGTTCTTTAATTTAGTAGACATTGGCATACTGAGATCCAGTGGCTAGAACCTGAAGTCTGAAAAGTTCAAACTGGAAATAAATTGTAAAACATCATCGCTTGGAGTCAAGATTGGATGTCTTTCTAAAAGATATGGGATTCTGAAGTCTAATTCCCAGTTTCAAAAGTGTTAGGCACTTTTGAATGTTTTATCCATGTTCTGGTTCAGCCACAAATTGCTACACCAAATGCCTAAATCAATGGGATGAATCTGTGGTCTGCATTATGGAGGAGTCAGACTAGATCATTGTAATGGTCCTTTAAAATCTGTGAATAAAGATCAAAATTAGATATGGTAATTTTGCTACAAATTTCATTTGTAAAATTTAGTTCCTAAAGAATTGTAAATGGACAAAACATAAAATGGCAGCCATTTTAGTACTATCCCTTCACACTCAGGAGAAGATTTCTTTATTAAGAAATGGCCTGTCAGCACCACAAGAATTGGAACTTTAAAAGAAGTTATAGATTTCCTCTCACCAATAAATTAGGAAAAGAATATTCAATGTTATTAAGAAGGATTTTGTTCTATTTTGTATTTCCAAAGTTCAGCTTTAAGATGTTAGAAATAACAAATATTTTTATTTCATTGAAACCTCTTTTAGATGAACCACCAAGCTAGAGAACAATTCTTAAATTGAGATGTACAAGACCCTTCTACACTAAGGATGTTAATGTAACCCTTCTGCCAGTCAAAGTTGGCAGCAACAAGTGCCGGGTTCAGTATCTAGGGGTTCCTTTTCAACAATACAACACAAAGTCAGCTCGAGCCCCCACCCAGTGACCTGGGCAAGCATCCCATCATGCTGAGCACCTAGGCAGGGTGGGTATGCCCATGCAAACAAGATCAGTTCCTGAAATCCTCTTCCATACCTCATCATTAGATGTTAGGGGAGAACTCATTCAGACTCTGCTTACACTAAGTGAAACCAAACCAAATGTCACTTTTTAAACAGAACTAAAAAATTGGAGGGGGGGGGAGAATAAAGAAAAAAAGGGGACCTAGCTAATGCCTTTCCAATTCATCATGATGATGTGTGTGCATAAAATGAGCAATCTCTTTATTAATACCTTTTCAAGCATAATTGAGATGTTTGAAATATATCACACAAGTTACTTTGCCCCAAGACTACTCCTTGCAAGGAAGATTTTGATTTTGTTTCATTTAAAGGCTCAGAAAAAAATAAATTCAAGTGGTTTTTTTTCACTAGACCCAAATGGGCTCCTTTCTAAATGGAGCAATCTGATGCTGTGCTTATCTTATGTTTGACAGGATGTTTAATTGGCTCTTTGATGCTGGGTTCTGTCCTTTTCCTACTGCTGTCAATAGAAAAATTTCTACTGTTAAGGCAACTGTGTGTCTGCCTGTGACAGGCAGGGCATTCTTTAATGTCGCATCTTCAGCTCAGTTCTCAGCAGGCATATTCTCATTGAACTCACTGGAGTATCTGATGATGATCTGGTCACGTGTGTTCAGGTACATCCATGATTGTACATATTATGTTTTTGTTTGCTGTCTGATTCTTTGCTCCAGCCTTTCTGCACACTCACCTCTACATCCTTCTCTCCCTCCTTTCTTCTTCACTGCTCCTGTTTTCTCACACCTTCCTGCCATCCTCCCTCACATACCCTTTTCCTCATAATAAAAATGAAGCTAAATAAACTGATAAAATTAAAAGGCAAAGAAAAATGGTTCTGCTCATCACCTTCGAATTCCTTTGTTTTTGTGTTGTCCCACTTTCTACTCACCTAGTTTTTTGTTACTTTAGATTGTGAGTTCTTGAGGCCAGCCACCATATCTTCCTGCATGTCTGAATACAGCAGTTGGCACTAGGTGGCTTTTGGATGTTTCTGGAATACAAACACGAACGATTTCTTCTTATCTATATTTCAAGCAGGGCCGGCCATAGGGGTGGGCCACCTGGGTGATCGCTCTGGGGCGCCATAGTCCAGAAGGTGCCGTGGAGCAGCGCAGAAGTGTGCACTGCCTTTGTAGAATCAGAAGCTGCTCCAGGCTGGCAGGGGAGCGCTGAATGGGTGGGCGTCCAGATTTCTCCCTGCTTCCTCCCAGTGGAAGAAGGGGGGTGAGCAGTGGCACACAGATACTGCTCCCCCCTGATGTTCCTCCACACTAGGGGGGCTGTGATACGGGTAGTGAGGAGCAACACCACACACTCTGTGTATCCAGCTAAATTTCCCCACCTAGGCTGCTGCTTTCCTGTCCTCCCCTTACACAGCCCAGGCGGGGATAGTAACCTGGATGCAGAGAGCCCTGACATTGCTCCATGCTCCCCCGTCAAAGCCCCCTAGGGGTGTGTGGAGGAGCAGTGTTGGAGGGGGGCAGCCTCCATGCATCCAGGTCAGTTTCCCCATGTGGGTGCAGGAGGGGGATGCAGGGTTTAGGGGCACAGTGCAGGGGTAAGGGGTCAGGAGGGAGGTGCAGGGATTAGAGGTAAAGGGGGCACAGTGCAGGGGTTAGGAGCAAAGGGTGGTGGGGAGCCTGTAGAGTCCATGGGAGCCAGGGGCAATGGGGGGCACCAAAATACAAGTTTGCCCAGGATGCCATTTTCCCTAAGGCCTGTCCTATTTCAAGTGAAGTTGAAAGTTCACCCTTAAGTCTTCTGTATATGCTTTAAGATGTGTCTCTCTATTATAAATTATACTATACAACATGAAAATTATCCAACCTTCCCTCCACATTTAGCTTGTTTTAAAATTTTATTGAGGTCTACAACGAAAGCCACGCTTGAAGAAAATCAATTCTGTAGTTTTATAGTTATGAACAGCTAATGTTTGCAACTAGAAAAGTTTCCTTTGAGTTTCTAGACCAGGGGTAGGCAACCTATAGCATGCATGCCGAAGGCGGCACGCGAGCTGATTTTCAGTGGCACACTCACTACCTGGGTCCTGGCTACTGGTCCCGGGGGGCTCTGCATTTTAATTTAATTTTAAATGAAGCTTCTTAAACATTTTAAAAACCTTATTTACTTTACATACAACAATTGTTTAGTTTTATATATTATAGACTTACAGAAAGAAACCTTCTAAAAACGTTAATGTATTACTGGCACGCGAAACCTTAAATTAGAGTGAATTAATGAAGACTCGGCACACCACTTCTGAAAGGTTGCCGACCCCTGTTCTAGACCAACTCAAATCAGCACAACTGTGAGAATGAGGGGGAGTTGGAAGGCTATCATATTTCTTTTTGTAATATATGGGACAGCTGTGGGTTTTTTGTTTGTATTTTTACACATCTTAAAATCTGAACAGATTTTGCTAGAATGTTAGTGTATTGGGACTGGAGCAAGCAAGCAAGCAGACTGTAGAATCAAATTGAGTTCTCTGTGTGAGACAGCTTATGAAAAATAACACCTCCACCATTTTGTCTCTCCTTTTGACTCTCCTTCTGGCATTATCTACTATATGCTCCATCAACTTACTTCAATTATTATTACATACACTTTCCAAAAACTAACCAACCAAAAATTCATCTCTGGGTGGGCAAACAAAATTCCACAAAGGAATTTGCTTGAAAGTTAAAAACAGAAATAGAGAGAAGGTTTAGAATGGAAGCTGCTTTTCAGCCTTAACTTCAGAAGCTGAGCTCCTGCTAAAATTTGTATGTATGATTTGTACTTTCAACATTTTGTATATGTTGTACAAAATGTCATGTCAAATAAATGAACATACATCCCCTTTGGCCATCAGAGCTCAATTCAGTATACACATGCTCCTGTTAACAGCAACATTCAAGTCCCAACAGAAATTCTCAATCCTCTTAGCAGTGGGTTTAGGGCCATAACAATCTCAGCATGAGTACAAGAAGGCAAGTGGAGGTTTTAATGAGAAAAATAGCTAGCAGTGGTTCTCAAACTGGGGCTCATGACCTCCAGATGGGCTGTGGAGCTATGTTGAAAGTTGCACGGCTTCCCTCACTAGGTCTCTTGCTTTCATGGGGTGGGGGGGAAAGGGGGGAAATAGACCAAGCTATTCAGCAGTATTGTCTATTATTTTCAGGATGACCAGCCCAGTGAGATTATTTCAAGCTCTTTGAATTTACTATTTCTTTTTCTAGTATTTTGATTTGCCAACCTTTGTGACTCTTTTACTTGCTAAACTTCTGCAAATTCCAGGAGCTGCAGATATAGATTCCTCTGAAAAACTAGTCTGCTACTTTCAAATAGGTTTTGGCTATTTTGGATATTCATATTTTGTTTATGCTTCGAGGCTATGGCTTACTTCTCAAAGATCCTGACATGTTTATGCTACCATTTTCCTGCCAGGATGCCTCGGTATCCTCTTATGCTCAGTAGGGTGTGTGACAGACCCAGACCAGTGGGGTACAGGAGTCTGGTAGAGGGCAAATATACTGGTCACGGGATGAATAGTTTTCTGTTCCCTGAGTGACCAGAGCAGGGGCTGCACTAGCGTAATCAGGAACCTGCTAGAACCAGTTAAGGCAGGCAGACTAATTAGGACACCTGGAGCTAATTAAGAAGAAGCTGCTAGAATTAATTAAGGCAGGCTAATCAGGGCACCTGGGTTTTAAAAGGAGCTCACTTCAGTTTGTGGTGCAAGTGTGAGGAGCTGGGAGCAAGAGGCGCAAGGAGCTGAGAGGGAGAGGGTGGGGGTGTGCTGCTAGAGGACTGAGGAGTACAAGCGTTATTATCAGACCCCAGGAGGAAGGTCCTGTGGTGAGAATAAGGAAGGTGTTTGGAGGAGGCCATGGGGAAGTAGCCCAGGGAGTTGTAGCTGTCATCCAGCTGTTACAGGAGGCACTATAGACAGTTGCAGTCCACAGGGCCCTAGGCTGGAACCCGGAGTAGAGGGCGGGCCCGGGTTCCCCCCAAACCTCCCAATTGACCTGGACTGTGGGTTCTTCCAGAGGGGAAGGTCTCTGGGCTGTTCCCCAACCCACATGGTGAATCTCTGAGGCAAGAAAATCCACCAATAAGCGCAGGACCCACCAAGATAGAGGAGGAACTTTGTCACAGGTGATTTCAGTTAGTCGGGGATTTGGCCCCATGAGGTGTTGGAACAATTTGTATAGTGGAGGTGCTGACATCCATTGAACCAAACCTGTATATAAACCCTGTATATAATGGAAACCACTCTGAACCAGGGGGTGCAGCAGCACCCCCCCCCCACACACACACACACCCATAGTTTCAGCACCTATGTTTGGCCCACTGGCCAAGTCAAACATCCTCCCTCCTAGGGCAAATTCAGAGGAAAACAAGCCCTTTGCCTTTTCAAGACAAAACAGTCTTTCATCCCTGCCCAGTATCAAAAGGCTTCCCTAGCACAAACTGCTTGTCCTCCCTGGGCCAAGCCTTTGGGTTGCAGGAGTTCCAGCACAAGCATTGTCCCTTGAGTTCATAAAGTTTCCCACTCCTTCATTGCAGAAGTAGCCACATTACCTCTGCAGGCAGCAATGTAGAGGTACTGCTCATGCCCCTCTGCTTTGGATCTCAGCCTTAGGACTTTCCATCATGAGGACATGTCCACCTTCATCATCAGACCACTGTGTCTCACTGATTCCCAGGCCTACAATGCTTCTCAATCTATTTAGCCTTACTCCACTAAGTTGCTCCCAACACCTTCCTCTCTTTTTTTTTTTTTAAACACAGCCCTCTTAGGCAGTTGCTCCAGTTCCCTGTCCACCAAAAGCTGCTACTAGTCTTGGGTGTTGTCATTCCCATGCATCATCATTAACAGATTCTGCAGGCAAAATATATCTTCATCTATGATTGTCAAAATATCAGATCACCTGTGAGCGAATGCTTTTCACAAAATGATCACTCCATATATGACCTCTCAGTCCTTGTCCTCAATGGAAACCTGCCCAACACCTTCAAAAGACAAATCTGGGATTTTAAATTCATAACTTTGCTAGACACTAAAAATCACTTCATAAAGACACTGAATTTATTACTTATTTTACACTAATCTGTAAATCACTAACCCTCCTTTTTGTCCTATAAGTACAAGGGTGTTAATGGGATACTTCACCTTGAATGGTGCCTTACGCTAAACAATCTATTCCACCTTGTATTTAGTTGTGACACTCAGAGTACCTTTCCCAGACCTGTAGAAGAGCACTCTGGAGCTCAAAAGATTGTCTCTTTCACGAATAGAAATTGATCCAATGAAAGATATTACTTCACCCTCCTCGTCTCACCACCAGTAAAAGTTAATGGGTTGCACAGGTGTAACTGACTGCATAATTAGGCCTGAAGAATCATGTCGTGATGATGTATCCCAAAGTAAGAACTCCGCTTGACTTTCAGATCTCAGATTACATTCAATGTACATAAGCCCTTTGACTTTAGTTTTTCAGTGGTATAGTCTGAATTATGACTTATTCCCACCTCTTTGATATTTTAGCCATGATATGACATGGAGTGATGCTAAATACTGTTTTGCTTTGGTAAAGCTTCAGAATTGGATGTGGCAAAATGTTGCGAAATTCTGAATGAATCCGAGAAAAGGTTGTTAATTCTAGGGGATTTTTTCTTGTGACACACAGATTGATGGTTAATATACAAACATCGCTGACTTTGTTAGGGATTTAGTTGTAATGCTAGACCCAATTCTGTCTTTTGAAAATTTGTCTTCTTTGGTCAGAATAGTGATCTCTCATCTAAAAAAATATTGCAAGATTTCAGCTTCTATTTTTGCAGGCAAACCCTGGAGTATAGATAAAGTGTGCTTTTGTGACTTCCAGTCTGGACTGCTATACCACCATAATGTACAGGATGTGCTCACTAGCATAGCTCTGCACACATTTCAATTCATGAAGCTAGATTGCCTAACAACTTTAGGTATTTGGAACAAAATTTTCAAAACACAGCCTACTTATTTATTCATTCCCATACAAAAGGTGACCATTTATTATTTTATGGGATGTTGTCAAAAATCATATTTAAACAAGTAATTCCTTACTTACAATACTAAGAAAACAGGCTAATATTTAATACCATGACTTTTTAAAAATCCATCTGTCAGAAGATAGATGGTCCTCTGAGGCCTTTTATAAAACACACCAACCAATGTAAAAACAATAAATTCCAGACAACACAACAGAAACACGAACATGACATAAAGTCAAAAATCAAGACCAAATGTATGCCAGAGGGCACAGCCTACTCTCCCCTTACAATGTCTGCAACCCCCTGGACAAGAGAACCTTGGCACTGAAGCTTTGCCACATCCTGCAAATACAGTTCATTTGACATCCGAAGTCCAGTCAAACCAGAAGTCAACCACAACTAATAGTTCTCACTCAGTCCCATAACAAGTGCTCCATATCTCCACAGAGCATCCATTGGATGGTGCTCAAGATTCTGCTTCTGGCATTCTCCCAATACCCGGACACAAACCCAGCTCCTTGATACACAGAAACATGTCCCTACGTGGAAAATAAAAACAGTTGTAGCCAACAGCGATAGCAGAATCCTCACAGTCATTACACAATAGCCCTTTCACTGATACCCCATGCCCCTGACGTATTGGATTCTGTGATACCTAGAGTAACTACAATTAACAGTACTCTTGGGATAGCATAATTCCCCACCCAACACAATCTCTTTCCAGTTCTCACCATAACATTAGCTAAAACATTCCCCAGCATCCTCTTACTCCTTCACTCATTCCCTCCAAACAGTCTCAAAGGTTTTTGCTCCTCTCCCACCTCCAAAGGAGAGGGGCCAGACACAAACCCAACCCATATTGAAACTGGATGTGCCTCTGTTATTTCCTCTCTTTTCCCAGGAACTTTTCCAGGGAAGCTTATGTCAGTGGGCTCATCTGAAATATCAACTCACACCTCACCTTCCAAAGAAGCATACATAAAAATCACACCAATAAGATAGAGAACTATTCACACTGACTCCATCATTTTATATGTATATTTGGTATTATGTTTTCCAATGTGCATTACTTTGCATTTATCAACATTGAATTTTATCTGCCATTTTGTTGCCCAGTCACCCAGTTTTGTGAGATCCCTTTGTAACTCTTCGCAGTCTGCTTTGGACTTAACTATCTTGAATAATTTTGTATCATCTGCAAATTTTGCCACTTCACTATTCACCCCCTTTTCCAGATCATTTGAGGCTGTTGAATAGTACTGGTTCTAATACAGACCCCTGGGGGACACCACTATATTTAATATTCAATTACAGTGACGACTCCACTTATTTTTAGGAGATTGATGCCTGGCCTGATAGAAGAAGCAAGCCAGTGATTGGCTCCCTTTGGGAGATTTGGCATTCACTGACAACAGACCACAATTTGCCTTGGAAGAATTCAAGGAATTTGCACTCATGTGGGAGTTTGACCAACACACTTCCTTCCAGCATACCCAGAATAATGGTAAGGTGAAATCAACTGTGAAAACAGCTAAGAGACTGTTACAAGGCTATTTCTTCTGATTCAGGGCCCTTTTTAGCATTTTTTGACACACAGGAATACCCCATCACAGGGGTGCTGAAACAGTCCAGTGCAGGCACTGATTGGACACGGGACCAAAACCATGCTACCAAAAGGACGTAGAAACCACTGAGGGGAGGTGGCCAACAAGTAGAGGAAGCAGGCACTAGAGTATGACACATCCACCAAGGACCTGCCAGCACTGGAGACAAGCACTGCTGTGAGCATCTAGCCTTTAGAGAGACACCCGGAGTGGAGTGGACTAAAGAAGTAGTGAAGGGCACAGTGGCACCCAGGTCATAGGCAGGGACTATGCAAGAGGGACAAGAAGGAACAGCAGATACTTATGAGCCAGCAGACAACACCCAGAGAGAGTTTACAGAGATCATCACAGAATGGAGATACAGAGAACCATCTGGAGGGCAACTCCTCAGGGAGGGAGGATACTCTGCAGAGAGATAGGTCACTCCTGAGATAGGTCACCTATTGAGGAGCACAAATGATCTCTAAGACGATGTAACCAGTTTACTCTGTGGTAAAGACAAGACACAAACTGAGCTATGTACTAGCAATCTCTGGCTGAAGGGACATGGGGTAGCGGTCTGGGCATCAATTATTTGGTTTAAATGTTCATATTAAAATGTTTGCAAACTAGAGAAGATGTATCATCATCAGAGGAACTAGAATCAGAGGGCCCATGTTCCCTGGAAGGACTGTTATTGAAAGGACACCAGGGGAACAGGTGGAGTAGGCTGGAAGCAACTCAAGCATATGGACAGAGCAGACCACAGGTTTTAATTAAGTTCCATTTGTTCAACTGAACCTGCATTCAATTTCATGCTTTGCTAAAGAAACAGATGGGACTCAGGTGGGGAAGACAAACAAAGGTTTACACTGCCCACTCCCAGCTAAATGATGGGGTGAAGGTTTGCTTATGTGCCATGTTCACTCTTTGGTTAAATAAATTAGACCCCTGACGGGGCACCATTCACTGCATCAAAGCCTCATTAAGCTCACTGAAAGGCCCAGTAGGGGAAACAAAGGCAGGGTCATACCCACAGTTCTGCACTGGGCCAATAGGGAGCATGGGGGCAGACACAGCAGCCTTGTTACAAGGGGGCATTCTAGAGGTAAGTGCCTGCCATAACACCACTTTTTATCCATAATGTTTATTATTTGGATTTCTCTTAGCTTGGACAATAAACCTGGAATGTTCAGTTTCACTTTAGTTGCTAGTCAGTGTCATAATCAGTTTCTGTACACTCTTAGAATACTGTTGTGTTTGTCTCAAAGTACGGCAGCTCAGTGGTTATATTGATAAAATAACTGTTAACTGAAACTCTAAAATATCACAAACACATTTCAGTTTAGATTTTGTTACCTCCCCTGTGCTTTTTAAAAAAAGATTCAAATTCAGAACCTAGACTAAACTGACCATGGTCGTTTACCCGTATTATTTTTGCTTTTTATAAGCTGTGTACCAGGGTGAAATTGTTGATTTATTTGTTTCCTACAGTTTTTAATCTGGCCTATTACATCAGTGATGTTTTTCAGAGGTCTCATTAACAAAGAAAGCATTTTCTGTTTCATTTTAGATAGCAAAGACAGACACAGTTCAGGATTTCATACAGAAATAAAGTTTTTGCAGGTGGGAGAGAATCCTTTAACATTAAGCTGGGGTAAGGTTCCATTAAGGAATTTTAACAAATTATTTGGTTTCATTAAAAATATATCAGAGATAATGTTACTTTGTAAAGCTTTCAATAAACAGAGATTCAGAAGAAGATATGATTCTGACAAATTCCTTAGGTCATAATTGTACAGCCAATGCCCTAAAATAGTAACATTTTCCCAGCCTAAGTCCCTGTTTGCATTTCAGATATGTATGTATTCAGCTGAACAGCATCCCAGTTCTAAAACTAGTATATTTTTCTTTAGTTTTGGAATAAGACATTTCATTACATCATGTTATTGCATAACATGGCACAATGAAACAGGTTTCCGGATGAACAGCTGTCCATACAAGGACTGGCATTTTTTCTGTCAATGTATTTGCAGTTATCCAAGAGAACTTCAGATCTTACAACAATTCTGATGAAAGCTAAACAAGTAATACGTATTGGTTAGTGGAGCAGTAAGTCCCAAACATCCTAAATGATTGAAGAAGTAGAATTTAGAGCAGAGCTACATTGAAACTAAAAGCCTGGCTCGCACAGAGCTTAGATGTGTTTTAGAAGTATCTGGAGATGAAAAATCATTAAAGTTGCTGAGAAGTTAAATGTAATGGATATGAAGGGTCAGATGTTGAGTTCACTTACATTTGTTTACATGAGTGTAACTAACTACATTGTTTTCAGTGGAGATACCCTAGACTTAGAATCATAGAATATCAGGGTTGGAAGGGAACTCAGGAGGTCATCTAGTCCAACCCTCTGCTCAGAGCAGGACCAATCCTCAACTAAATCATCCCAGCCAGGGCTTTGTCAAGCCTGACCTTAAAAAACTCTAAGGAAGGAGATTCCACCACCTCCCTTGGTAATGCATTCCAGTGCTTCACCACCCTCCTAGTGACAAAGTTTTTCCTAATATCCAACCTAAACCTCCCCCACTGCAACTTGAGACCATTGCTCCTTGTTCTGTCATCTGGTACCACTGAGAACAGTCTAGATCCATTCTGTTTGGAACCCCCCTTCAGGTAGTTGAAAGCAGCTATCAAATCCCCCCTCATTCTTCTCTTCTGCAGGCGAAACAATCCCAGTTCCTTCAGCCTCTCCTCATAAGTCATGTGCTCCAGCCCCCTCATCATAAGAAATATTATCTCCTAAATAGTGAAAAGGAGTGTTACTTATATAACCCATGTAAGTGTGTGAAACCACATACATTTGAATCAACAAAGATTTTTATTTACCAGTGACTTGCCCTGGAGCATGGTGACCTGGGGTGAGATTCTTTGCTGTGCCTCTACAAGGTACAGCACAGAACTCACAGCACACAGGGAGGAGACATTAAGGAAACTTTAAATCATCTTTGTGCCTTACTGTTCCTGGGCTACTCCAAGGGTGGCAGAAGCCCTCAGGTTATAGGATCCTCCCCAGGCTACCCCATGGGCTGCAATGCTAACTGTTGTGACACCAGCCCTGTTATGCCCCCATCACCAGGGCTTTCAAGGGAGTCATTGGAGGACAGCCTTATACCTGTCTCTTCAGAGCTTACTCTGGGGAATCCTCCCCTGGTCAGAAAGGGGACTATTAGGACCTCTTTAAGACACTCCAGCCCTTTTAGCCAGTGTAAAGGGACAAAAGCAGGAGTGAGAGGTTCTTATTTCCTAGACTCTGAGTTTTTTGGGCCCAGATCCACAAAGGGACTTAGGAGTGGTGACTCTCAGTATCATAGCACCTAACTTTTAGGCATCTAGAAAACCACTTGAACAAGACTGCAATCCATAATGCCTGAGCTAGGCACCTAGGCTCCCTATACGATGAATGGAGAGAGACAGGTGCCTGATAATGGGATCCACAAAAGCCAGCACACTACGGGGGGGTCACCTAAGCTAGCCAATGGGAGATGCTGACAAAAGGGATGTGTCCTAAGCCTTGACCCTCTCACAGAGATTGGTGCCTAAGTCTGGGCTGCAGGGAGGCACCTATCTCTATTAGCAATCCACAGCTAGGAACCAGTCTCCTGGAGTCAGGTGGCATAGGCGCCTGTGACAGGATGCACTCACCCGCACTGGATGGGGAAGGAGAAGTTAACTCCTCACTGTGGGCTGAGGAAGCCACGTCCCCACGTCCCTACATGCTCGAGGTGTAGCACCAGTATAAGAGGGAGCAGCCCAGCTCAGTTGGGGCTGACTGCCAGAGAGGAAGGATGTCTGTTGCAGGTGTCTGCCTCAGATCTGCGGCAGCCCCTGAAAGTGGAAGCCAGAGACGTGGAGAATCTGGCAGACACCCCGATGTCTGTAGACACTCCAGGGACTTTGGAGCCATCAGGACCAGCCCAGGCAGAGGAACCTGGGAACGCTGAAGTCACCCAGAACATGGACACAGGAATCATGGTAGGAAGCAGTCATGGGGAGGGACTAGCCATAATCCCCAGCATAGTCCATGGGTTGTGATCTGATCCCCACTGACTTGGTGGTGACCTCACTCGCTGCTGCCAGGGCCCTGGGCTGGGACCTGGTGGAGTAGGGTGGGCCTTGGTCCCCCTACCCCAGCCACCACCCCTTTTCAGGCCATTAGGCTCACTGCCCTATGAGTCATGGTATTGCTATTGACTCTAGCTGCTAGGCCTCACTGCCCTGTGGATCAGGGTATTACTGTGGACTCTGACGCATAGGCCACATAGTCCTACAGCAAAGAACCATTCGGTGGACTTAAACCCTTAGGCCTCACTGCCTAGAAGCAGAAGGTGGCTTGAGTGATGGGGTGCAGTCACCCTGCACTGGATGGGGATGCCCTGCCCTGTCACAGTGCCTACATCATTTCTTGTGAGAATGAGCTAGGGGCCTGCTTCACTCCACTCAAAAAAGGCAGGAGGAGGACCTGGTGCCAGGTTATAACTTTTAGCTCAATAGTTAGTGCACTCAGTTGGGATGTCGGAGACCCAGGTTCAGTTCCTCTCTCTGGGGGGAGGGGGAAGGATTTGAATGGGGGTCTCCAACACCTCATTGGCAAGGTCTCTAACCACGGAGCTATGGGATATGCTGGGCCAGAGTGAGTGTGAATTACTCTACATCCCAGTGCTTAGGGCACCCAAAAGGGAGGTAGGAGACCCAATATCCAGTCCTTCTGCTCCAATGACTGGTAATTATTTATCCAAATTGTAACTGCTCAACAGGAGAGATTGAGGAAGCCTCACATCAGCCTATTCTGCAGCTCAGTGGTTAGAGCACTCTCCAGAGAGGTTCAGCTCCTTTCTCCACCCCAGACAGAGGGGAAAGTTGAGCCTGGTCCTCCCACAAGAGTACTATAATCGCTAGGCTAGAAGTTATAAGGTCACTATCTCCTCTGGCCAGATTTTGAATGGGACCTGACCTGAGCACACCTACCAGATTGGGCCCAATGCTCAGGACCGGCTGAGGAATGTTTATCTTCCCCTGGTTTGTGGCTCAGACTGGGCCTTTGGTGGGAGATAGGCACTCAGACACCTAGAGCCAGGCAGCAGTGTGTATGCTCAGTGGCAGAAACATAGGTGCCTAGGGAACTTTTACTCTGAAAATTTAGGTGCCAGGGGAGTTTAGGCACCTCCAGGATAAAGCAGCAGCTGAGCAGGAGTTATATGGATTGCAATGCAGCATAAATTGGGATGTAGGCATCTAAATCTGGGGTTTAGGCACTTAAGTACCTTTGTGGATCTGGACCTTAGACCTACATATCCCCTTGGCTAAGGGAGTTTCTTAAATTACTCAACAGCTACTCCAGTCAATTTAGGAGTGGAATTGATAGGCTCATTAACACGTAATCCTCCTTGATTAGGAGGAGGATGATTTCAATATTGGATAATTCTCAGAGGTTTGCTTCAGAGAGTGTAGGAGGCCCTTGTAAAAGCAATAGGGTAATTCTCTCTTGGGCAATAATGGGGGAGTACTGATGTACAGAGGGGAGGAGAGAAACAGAAATTGCAGTAGATAAGGCAAGAACAAGGTTTTAGCACTGAGAATGAAGAGAAAAGGATAGATGTGCTGCTGCAGCCATACAGGAACAATTCGTATTGTCGAGAACCTCCTTGCCTGTGCATTGCAGGGCCAGGAGTATATAATGTAGGAAATTATTGAAGTAAGGAGTGTTTTCATTGTAATTTTCTCCACAGCACTTTTGTTGTATTTTGACTGAAGCAAATGAGTAATTTTTAGTATAAAACTTCATTATTTATTCAAGGCAGCTCAAATTAAGTAGTGCTCAGTATCTTATTTATCATCTTCCTTTCCTGAATTATATTCCTCGAGCTCTCTCCAGAATTCTCAGCTGTGTGTAGTATTTATTCCCTCCTGCCCTATTCATTCATCATTGGAGACAACAGCGTTCATTTTTGTGGTGTCTGCCTGGAGTGATGGAGTGTGATACGTTTTGGTGGCCTCCCAACATTCACCTTTATTACATCTTGTGTAACACAATAAGAGCTGCCACTTCTAGGAAAAGCAGAACTTCTTTGGCAGCACAACTGTGAGAAGAGGATCACAACAAAGAGGATAAGAAGGAAAACAACCCACATGACTGAGTGCCCTTTCTCACAAAGATCTCTGGAACAACACTGAAACAAACATACATTCACAGAATCACTACCTGCTTCGGTTTGAAATCGATATTGCCCTCTTTGGTAGCCTGGAATTAGCCCCTTTTAGCTCTAAAAACAATGGTAACTAAACAATAAAAAGTCTGTCTAAGTTTCTCATACCTTTAAACTGCATTTCAACTCTGATAAATTACTGTAAAAATGGCATTGTGGATGTCTGTTTATTGCATGTCCACGGGATCACAGCTACAACTGCATTTTAAGTGTACTCTGTTTACAAGTAAAAATATTTTTTCCAAAAGAAAAAAAATTGGCAAACTCATCCTGGGCTGTGAGAATCAAAAAGATTATTATTTCTCTTACACATCTCCACCAGTAATAAAAGTTCTGCGAGCCAGATTTGATCCTCACACCTGCATGGTCCCAGTCTCTTGAAATTATTTTTTGTGACACATGTCTAAACCCATTGCCTTTAAATGCAATTACACAGCTGTGACAGAGTCATCTGTTCTGAAGACATTTTTATTTGTACATAGGTACTCGAAGTTGCTAATGGACTGGGCCTTCTGATATATTTTCATTTCTTTTTTCATGCCTACTGTATGATAGAGTCCCAGTTTGATACTCTGCAGGTTAAATTATCTTAGGCTGTATCATGACCCTTCAAATGTCTATGCTCCAATTCAGTGGCAATATCCTGTGCTCACTGAGCATGGTTTCTGAAAACACAAAACAAGCTTGATCAGCAGATGCTTCTCCTAAACTTTACTTCTCCATTACCAAGTTGCAGAATCTCCTGTGGGGAAACAGAACAGGGGGGTCTTGTTTACTATAACAGCTTAAGCTATGAGTCACCACACTCCGACGCGGACCCTCCCACAGAAGCCTGTTACACTGATAACCTTTGCCCAGAACTGGAGCAGGCCTAAAAGCCTGAACCAAACTGCACAACATAATGTTCTTTTAATATAACTAAATAGTAAGGAGGAAGTCTGCATAAAGTCTGTTGGGGAGCTAACTGCTTTAGAAATATGATAATCATAAGCTTTAGAGATATAAACCTGCAGTGTTACTGAAATATGATAACCGTTACTGAAATATAATAACCGCAAGATGCTAGGTGTTGAGACATTGGTCTGCAAAGAGCTAATCATCCTTACTGCTACTATTGTTTGCAATAATTCTCTAATTCCAGCTATCTGCAAACCAGCCAATGATAGCTCTCTTTTAAGCGTCCCCCGAAAAACCCCCCTTAGCCCTTACCAAAATCCCCTGGAAAATGACATGTACCAAGTCTTAAGAAATGTACCCAAGTCAGAGCTAAGCACCACCCTTGCGGAAAACCACCAAATGTCCCCATGCCCAATTACACCCACTTCTCGGAACATTAAGAAAGAGGGCGAGGGGAGGAGGGAAGAGTGACCCCAACCCAACACCCCAGCTCGTGACCAACGCGTGTTCACCCAAAGCCCGGCTTGTGATTTGTCCCCGAGCTCGTGTCCACTATATGCCCAGCTTATGATTGGTTCTTAATTTCTTAACTAATGACGTATTAATTGTATCATGCTTGTGGTTTTAGTGAATAAAAGCAGCCTGCGTGCTGCTGTTCGGGGTGCCAGCTTCCGAGCTGCACCCCAGTGCGCACTGGTTTGTATTGCAATAAAGGCCTCAGGCTCTGAGTCTGTGAACTAAAATCACTGCGTGGGTGATTCTTTCCACGACACTCCTTAGAAATTTCTTTAAAAATACAGTGCTGCAGTTTTGTAGGGGCTGAAGCTATCTGAATCAGAAAAGGAATAACGCTGAATGCCAGTATCTAAGGGCTGGTCTACACTGCGGGGGGGGGGAAATCGATCTAAGATACGCAACTTCAGCTACACTATTCACGGAGCTGAAGTCAAAATATCTTAGTTCGACTTACCTGGCCGTCCTCACGGCAGCAAGTCGACCGCTGCGGCTCCCCCGTCAACTCTGCTTACTCCTCCTGCTGAGGTGGAGTACGGGCGTCGATTCGGGGATCGATTTATCGCGTCTAGACGAGATGCAATAAATAGATCCCCAATAGATCGATTACTACCCGGCGGGTAATGTAGACGTGGCCTATGTGTGACAGCTCACAACCACAATTCAGGGAATTGTACTCTACACATTTCAAGGAACTGTAGGAATAAGTATTCTTCAGCCATCTTTTTGCCTGCAGAGTCTAAGGACTTTTGAATGTAATTACTATAGTTTCAATGCCAAAGAAATCTTGGTGTATAAAGGGACCAGTGTAGTGGTGAATTGCACCACATAAAGCTTGTGTACTCCTTCTGTGTGCCACGAATCTCCAGGAGGCATTTGCCTCCCTGATATAGACTTTGCACCATCCCTTACTCTGGGATGTGCCTAAACTATACAATCAATGCTACAGGGTGGTTTTCTCACACTGGTGAGCACTTACTCATGTGAGTAGTCAATGTCAGACTGTCAGTGTCTGTGTTGCTCTGTGCTCTATTTTTGAATTCTTTTGCTACCTTAAGATCCCTTCCCACTGCACAAAATATTTTACATTAATAAATTACTTGAGGTTTTGCCTGAAAAAGTAGTGAAACATCCATGCCTACAGCTCCTTTAATTAATTCAATTTCCTTCCTCATGGTTTGCATCATTGAGTTTGACTCGGGGGGGGAATACCTTCAGAATATAAATCTGTTGCAACTGTAACCTTTCATGAGATGTGTTCACAATCCCTGGAATGTTGCTGTTATGGTACCTCCATTCACACTTTTCAGGCCTACTTCTGTCACCGAAATCCAGCAGCACCTATTGCATATTGAATAAAGGAGCCACTCTGTGTGCTGTGTTGCTGTAAGTACTGATAAAAAGGACATAAGTGTAAGTGCCAGCATACCATTACAGGAGTACTTATAAGTACAAGTATGATGTGGAAATAGTACTTACGTATTTATAAGTAAAAGTACATGTACTTTCAACTCCTGTATTCTCAGCAATTGCCTGGTCAGTATTTGAACAACTTCCTAAATAATATAAGCACATTATATTGCACAGTGGAAGAAAAAAGAAAAGAGTAACAAAATAAATGTTATTCATAATTCAAAATACTCCCTCAAATACAGATGGGAACAGGTTGTGTGAGGAAGTTTATAGAACATTTTCCAACCAAATCTATTGAGTATAACAACAACATATCCTATGGCAAGTTGAATGAATGAATGCCTAAAGCAACTTTCTAGTTGCACTATATTCTTTCTACAACCAGGTTACTCCTCATGAGTACTGTGATTTTATTTTTTCTCTTCCTGTTTATTTTGCTGATGGTTTTTCCAAAAAAGGAATTCAGTCTTTTTTTTTGTACTCCAGCTATCTTGTTTACTAATAATGGCAGATAATCTTTCAAACCTTCATTCAAATTATACCAAAGTATCTTAGGTGTTCATTGTATTAAATGAAAATGTTTATTTATTATTGTGGGATTGTGTTAATCCTGAGGGCATTCTGAGCCAAAATATTAAAAATTCTGCACCAAAAATTTAAAAATTCTGTGCACAAGATTTTAAAATTATTTGACAAATAAAATTTGCAGAAATGTGGAGGCTCCAGCATGGCATTAGGGAGCACAAGCCACTGGCTGCACGGAGGTGGGAAATCACTGTGCAGCTGCCCCCGGGACACGGACTCAGCGGTGAGGCCGCACCCAACCCTGACACAGTAAAAGGACCAGGCCTGCCCCAGAAACACCCCTGGGTCCTGTCCTTTTGTGCCAGATGTGGGCAGGCAGGCTCAGCCTGGCAGGATCCAAGTGGGAGGGGCTTAGTGTGGGGGGAGCAGGTGTGGGATGAGAGGGTTCTGTGGGGAGCAATCTGGGTGCAGGCAGCTCAGTGAGGGATCTGGCTGCAGGGGGGGATCTGTATGCACAGGGGTTTGTTGAGGGGGGTTCTGGATGCAATGGTAACGGGACTCTGCAGGGGGGTCCAGGTAAAACTGGTTGGAGCTCAGCAGGGGTGGGGGTCTAGGTGGGAGCGTCTGAATATTAGGGGGTCTGGATGCACAGGGGTTGGGTGGATGGGAGAGCAGCTCCCTGTACAGTGATCCCTCCCCCTGCAGCTGAAGAGCAATGGGGGCAGGAAGCAGGGGAGGGGGAGAATTTTCAGAGCTTCATGCAGCCTGGGGAGAAATCTGGGGGTGGGTTTGACCTGGCCCCAGATGCCGTGCAGGGGAATAGTAAGACCTGTCCCCTGTCCTGGGACTAGCAGCTGAGCCCAGCGCAGGGTAGAAGCTACCAGCCGGGTCTTCCTCAGTCCCGCTCCCTGCCCCACAGTGATTTACTGCTCTTCCGACTGCCCTGGGCACCCAAAACATACTGCTTGGGAGGGTCACATGGCTGCTCTTGTGGCTTCCCTGTCAAAGTCACTTTTCTTCTGGGAAGAAAAGAAATCTGCAGGGGACATGAATTCTGTGCATGTGCAGTGGCACAGAATTCCCCCAGGAGTGTAATGTCTCTACAAGGGAGATGTGACTAATGTAAACCTGGGAAGTAGGGTGACCAGATAGCAAGTAAGAAAAATTGGGACTGAGTGTGCAGGGTAATAGGCGCCTATATAAGAAAAAGCCCTGAATATCAGGACTGTCCCTATAAAATTGGGACTTCTGGTCACCCTACTGGGAAGTGTTAGGAGCTTCAAAGGACTATTTGAAACAATGTGCCAGACAAGAATGAACTTTTCAAGTTAAATGTGTTTCCAAGGAATCGCTAGCTGCAGGTGTATTCAAATATACCCCCTCCAGTTATGCAAGAACTCAGTCTTTTGAAGCTTCAACCTCAGGAGAGGATTTTTCTGATCACCTGTTTCATGAGGACAACATCAGAGCCCCAAACCATATAAAGAAAGGATTAACAGATTCATGAGGGTTCTTGTTCTGAGCTTAGGCTATTATGGACTTGTAACCATAGAAAAACCCTGTGTGGGGTTTAAATAAATGGAGATATCCTATCTCCTAGAACTGAAAGGGACCTTGAAAGGTCATGGAGTCCAGCCCCCTGCCTTCACTAGCAGGACCAAGTACTGATTTTTGCCCCAGATCCCTAAGTGGCCCCCTCAAGGATTGAACTCACAACCCTGGGTTTAGCAGGCCAATGCTCAAACCACTGAGCTATCCTTCCCTCCCTCCCGATCAGTTTGAAGGACTGATCACCTGCAAAAGCTCTTTATGGAGTGGGGGTGACCTCTGGTGAGCTTATTAGCATGCCTGTAGGTTCTTTTATTGTTTTACTATGTTTTCTCTGTAATGCTTTCCCCTTAAGAATAAATGGGCTTGCTTAGGAAGAGCTGTGTGACACCTTATTACTGTGGGCCATTGTGCTGCTTATAACCTCTGAGGAGAAAAGCAAAGAAGGCCTGCTTAAGCAGTCTGACTTGCAGGGGGAACTCGCAGTGTAGCCAGGGAACTGCACAGCCTGGAAAAAACATGTTCAGGAGAGGGAGAAATGTGGGTCTCTACCCAAGAGAGGTGATGTTGGGGCTCTAAAAGTGGGTTTCCTTGCTGGACCCAAGGGGAAAATATAGTTGCAATTGACCTGAACTGTGACACTCATGATTAGAGGTCAATTTCTCTAGTAGATTCATTCACAGGAATGTCTAACTCCCAATTGTGACACACTCATTCTATTCTAGAGAAGTCTATATTCTTGCTGTCTGTCTGTCTCTTTCACCAATTTAAAATTAGTTTTTGTTTTACAAAGTTTGCACACTCATGTTGATACCAATGGATACCTTTTCTTTTTGCAAAAATTACCTCTTTTAATTAAACGTGGGCCAGATCTGCAACATTACGGTCTGAATTTCCCTAAAGTCTGAATGGATTTGAATCTAGTGTATTAAGCCCCACTCATGTGGGTACACACTTGGATTTCAGTGAGTCTCTGTGTGATCTGCACACTTGTGAGTAGTCCAGGAGCTGGGTCCAGATTTGGAAGCATCTTATTAAACATAGGCCACAGGCGTGAAGTTGCAATCCAGACCATAACATCACTGCCTTTTGTATGAGTTCGGCCCAATCGCTACTTCACTCCCAACAAAGTACCTCAGGATCACAGTACCTCAGTATACCTGAGTTAATGGATGACTCCAAATGATGTAATTTTTGTAAAAATTACAAGATTGATTAGTTTAAAAAGAATCAAATACGATGGTTGTAAAGATATTGTTTGACTAAATCACTTCATTTCATTTGACAATGAACTTCATAACCCTATAGGAAATACATCTTATGACTATAGTTTCCTGTACTATGGTAGGTGGCAGAATATGCAGATGGATTTGATCTTGTACTGACCACCGTATGGCCAGATCACTGCAGCCAAGCAGAACACCACTGAAGGCAATAGGGGTCTACATGTTTATAAGGCTCCCTGGATAAATGTGGAGCTCACTGTACGATCTGGAGTGATGCCTGGATCATCAGTGGCAGCAACTTTTGGAGAGATCAGGAATTTGAAATTTCATTTATAAAACACTGGCGGAACTAGCATTCTTGCACCTGAATTTTCCATTGCAGCTGGATCTGCCAAAGAAATTCAATCCTAAAATATTTACATTAATTTTCCCAAGTCTGCTCTCTGATTCAAATGTTTTCACAGTGCCTTTTTCAATGGCTGCTGAACAGTGACTGGGGAGATATCAGCTATGTACATTAGAGACGTGTGACTCCCACTTCTGATATTTGCACAGGAGACGGATTTGAAATTGGTTGCCCCCATCCAACTTCCTACTTGTGTTTCTGCTGGGTAGATTATATCTAATATTTATTTTCATACCATTACCTGCTCCTGCTATTTCTATTTACACTGCCAGATCCTGCAATTTCCATTCCTCAGGCTAGGCTCTGAGGAGTCTTACAAAGTCTACACCAAAGCTGCCTTGTAAATAGAATGTTTGGATGAGGCTGCAAGGCTGCTGTGACTATAGAAATTTAATTTGTTTGTCTGACTATCAGGTGTTCATACACAGAGTTGTACTGCAAGTGTAAATCTGCCCTGCAAACAAAGTATTTACAACAGGTCACACAGGGTAGCCTCATTCCTCTATTATTTATCTATTTTTTCTTTTGGTATGCAGAAGCAAAGTGGATGCTTATACCACACATAATAGCACTAACTAGAAAAATTGAGTTATGCCCTACTTCTACTAAGTTATGCAAATTACAAATGCTTCGAAAGAGTTCTTAGCAATCTGATTCAGATGGAATGATCATTACTGAGAGCTTATTTCTGTGTGTGTTTGTGTATGTATGGAAATAATATGCATTTAATTAATGATTAAGGTCTATCTTGCTTTTAGAGGGAAAATAAGTTAATAATTCTGTCTGTAAGAACAGGTACAGCTGGGGATAAGGAGAAGAATGGAGATGCATTGGACATTTATTGTATGATGATATTTGTGGATGTTATAAAAGGAATCAAAAGACCCAAACTCATAAACCTTGCATACGAAATAGGATTAAAACAAATTGAGAAGCTTATAATCAACATTTATATTTCCAGTTTCAGAATCAGAAAGAGACCATGTTACCTCCAAATTTGGTTCTATGTAAATTACACATAGGTAAATTGTTGTAAACTGGTGAGAGTGTAAAATGATGGTACATATAAGCTAAGGTGAAAGAGAGGGTATGTTGCAGTAGAAGGTATAAGATTAAGCAAATTCACACACCTGCTTTCCCCCCCCCGACAGTCCTGCCTTTTCACCCCCTGAAGGTAAGTTATATATTTAGTTTTATATTCACACTAAAAGAGGCACCGAATCATATATCGTAATTGTCCTTGCCCTAACTTAAAAACACAAAACTAACACCCAAACATAACCGAAGTGCATAACTATAGCCCATATCCAGCAAACCAGGCAATTCAAGAGCTCTAATCCCGCTCCTGCCCTAACAATTCCCCAATGTGGGAATTGCCTGGGCAAAAAAGATGAAGTTTGTAATATGCCATGAAAGTTATCAGATTTGGCATATTTTAGACAAAAGGAGTAGGTCTGGCTGGAAAACAATTCTGTTTCATAAAATGTTTTCAGGTTTCAAAATTTGTTTTCATGCCACACTGGACTGAAACAGAGACCTTCAGTAAGGACTTAAAGCTGGGTCTCCCACGTCCCAAGGGAGTGCTCTAAACACTGGGCTATTGGCTATTCTGTGGTGTTTCGTATTTTTTTTCTCCTCCTCTCTTCTGTCTCTCTCATTTTCACCAGAAATTCTACCCTGGACCTAAGAAATGTGCCCAGTATAAATTTTGTTGAAGAGTTTTGCTTTCAAGGACATGGCATTTTCTAACAAAAAATGTTTTGTTAAAAAATCCCAACCAATTCTAAGTAGGAACAAATTCCAGAGTCATGGGGTCCTCATGAAATGCCCAGCTAGCTTGCCTTCTTGTTTATACCAGTAGGACTACAGCTCAAGGGTCTTTACTGATCTCAACTGTGTGGTATGGCATGCGGAGAGAGGCTACCCTCCAAAGCAATGGGTCCTAGCCATTTAGGTCTTTATAAGTCCTAGGTAACACTAAACACCACCCAGAAACCCCACACAGACAGTAACTCTTGTTGTGTGTTGGTTGAATATAGTGTATTAAGCACCAGCTGCAGGTTGTGGATGGTATTAAGGCACAGCTCCACACAGAGCACATTTCTGTACTCTTGAGATGACAAAGGAATAGGAGACAGACGTGAGGTTCCAAAGGCACAGTCACACCTGGCCATATGTATGATAAAAAAGACCACCTCACTGTTGCTACTCTCTGACCTAGAACTGGTAGGAGTCCAGCCAGGGCTCCTAGATTACAGACCTGGTGAACAAATGATAGATAAACAGAGTAACTAAAGGGATAATTCTTGCCATATCTTCTGGTTGCCAAGGTTAACCAATGTGCGGCTTCAGAGATTCTGTTTCTCTTGCTGTTGCTTTTCTGGCTCTTTCTTTGGCTGTTCAGCTTCCCACCTTTGGTGCTCACCTTCCTGGTCTCCTTTCTCTATCTTAGCCAGTTTGAGTCGCATGGATGTCTTACGGGGAGCTGAGTCTCTGCCCTCAAGCCCTTTTGATAGATCAAATGATTCTTTTTGGTGTTCTGCATGCTTACTCATCATTAGACTTTCTTTTGTTCTATTTCAGAAATAAACAGTTTCTTTTTTTCTAACTTTTCCTTTGTCTGTTCCCAATCTTCTCTCTTGTCAATCTCTTAAAAATCTATTTTACTAGTGCTTGAGGAGGGGTCTCTAGTTTACCAGTCAATTGTCTGTAAATTCTTTTATGACAGTGCCATTGTGACAGTTTCCATAGGTCACCATGTTACCTCCCTGCCTCAGTGAGAGAGAGAGAGAGAGAGACACTGACTTGCTGGTGCTAAATTGGTGTCAGTTCCCTGACACTCCCAGTCAGTTAGCCACCCAGACAAACTCCTCAAGGCTCCACCAGCCCTTACTATACCTTGCAGGTTAACCCTTGGTGTACCCCAATCCCTGAACCCCATTTGAAGAGCAAAGCTTCCAGCCCTGTCACTGACACTCACAGTAATTACCAGGTAAGCTGTATACACACAGCTGGAAGGTTATAAAGGACCTGATCCTGAGTTGTAACAACACAGCAGTGTAATTACTAATATATTTATAGTGGAAACAAATATAAGATTATTAACGAAGAACAGAGATTCACAGATTCAAGTAAGAATAATGGAAACAGAAATGGTTACAAATAAAACAAAACTATAACATGCTTTCTAGAGACTAAAACTTAATGTGTTACAACCCTTGTCTAAAGCAGTTTCTCACCCACAGTCTTTCTGCAGAGCTTACTGATTCTGAGTCAATCCAGGATCCATTCCTTGATTCATCGTCCCCTTCCACCAAGGGTGATTCCTCAGTGGAACAATAACAGACTGTGGGTTTTGAATTCCCTGTTACCAGGGCCAGCTCCAGGCACCAGCTTAACAAGCAGGTGCTTGGGGCGGCCAAGGTAGAGGGGCAGCACCTGTGGCAATTCGGGGGCAGCAGGTCCCTCACCCCCCATGGAGGAGAGGAGCTCCCCCCTCTGCACCCCCCCCCCCCCGCGCCTCCCCCCCCCCCCCCCAATTGCCACCGCCGATCGCGATTGCAATCGCGATTTTTTTGGCGCTTGGGGTGGCAGAAATGCTGGAGCCAGCCCTGCCTGTTACAGTCCAGTAAACCACTGAATTGCATTCCTGTTGTGAACTCAACATGGCACTAGCATATTACAGAACAAACATCTCCCCTCTTCCTGTTGACTTTACATGCATATGAAGCTCCCATTGCTTTTGGCTTCAGATCTTAATTTACATTTGACAGAGAGATAACTATCTTCCCTGTCTGGAGAAGCCTGTTTCTCCCTTTGTTTGGTGTGACAAAGTTCTGTCCTTGACTCCATGGGTCCAGTGTTTCCTGACAGATTTTTGCTAGCCTCAGAGGCTCACTATGACCCTCCACATAGCCCTTCTCTCTCTAGAGGCAAGGGTCACAGTCTACTGAGCCATTTTCATCATAAGCCAGCAAGGGAGGTGAGGAGAAACAACCCTCCCTCACACAGTCTCTGTTATCTCCCAGTATCAGTGATTAATCAGGGAGGGGAGGGGGGAGCCCAGGCCCACCCTCTACTCCAGGCTCCAGCCCAGGGACCCTAAACTTAGCAGCTATAAAAGCTAACTTTTTAGAAATAGGGCATGTACAATTCCTTGGGCTACTTCCCCACAGCAGCCCCCCACTCAATATCTTCTTCACAATTACCTCAGGGCCTCCTTCCTTACACCTGATATAGCTTCATACTGCTTCATTCCTCCAACAGCTCCCTCCTATAGCTCCTGACACCCACACCACACTGACTAACTGGGAGGCTTTTAACTAGTTCCAGCTAGTCCTTGATTGGCTTCAGGTGTCCCAATCAATCTAGCTGTCTCTCCTGCCTTCTAGAAGAATCTTAATTGGCCCTAGGTGTCTTGATTAGCCTGGAGCAACTGCCATTTGGTTATGATGGTACCAGGGATTTGTTTAGCCTGGGGGCTAACATACCTGTTCCTCACTACTTTACTGTAGCCATCTGGCCTTGCCCCATCACATTGGTTACAGACCTTAAATCCCTGTATTAGCAGGCATACCTATTTCTCAGTGTGACAAAGTGAGACCTGACAGCTATCAGAGAGTGGTGGAATGCAGGTGCATCAGCCCTAGAATGGTAAAGGCCCTTTTCCTTGTGAACTGAAAAGGGTCAACTCAGGTCAACCAGGGATGCCTGAGTCCAATTAAGGGCTGCCAGTGACCTTTCAAAAACCCCTCTTCCAGTGAGAAGGAAGGATAAGAAACAAGCTGCATCAGTAGCAGGGAGAAGAGGCTTCTCCTGGATGGGAGACTGCCCCCCTCCCCCCCGCAGGGGAAAGAACCAAGCTACCTACCTGTTTAGGGAAGGACTGGCAACCAGAAGCCAGCATAACGTGGCAACACCTGTAGAGAGGGCAGGGAGAGATATTCCCTTTTTGTGTTGTCCAGAGCAGAACTGATTTACTCCAGGCCCCCACTTCCAGAGGGAGAAATGCTGGAGCCACTGAGGCAAAGGAGGTGCCTTGACACATCAGATAGTGTTAATACATACACTTCACCAAAGATATTAATGACCCACGTGTCACTACATTTCATTTGATACTTCACATGATGAAGAGAAACAGGAGGCAAAGCTTCCCTCACCTCCTGGAGTACATGATGGGGGAGGCGTGGGGTGGATAACTCCATGCACTGGCTAAAAGCCATGGTCTCAGACTCTGGTATTACCAGCCAGGACCGAGCTCCAGCACACCAAGGGGGAATTCACTACCTGCACACATAGATGGGGGTTGTGCAGCAGGGGTTTCATGAGGAGGTCCACCCCTTTGACAGCTACTTTGGATGGTATATAGTGAATGAGGTAGTGGACTACAGGTAGGAAGATGAGTGCCGCTTGTAGAATTGAATTCAAACCATGCCTCTGGCACAGAGTTTCTGTGTGATGCTGGCAAGTCACTTAAACCAAACTTTTCACAGGTGATCCCTATCTGTGTGTTCCTCATATCCTGGCTGCCAAATTTGAGACCCCAGAGTCTCATCTGCAGAAATGCTCAGCACTCACAACCTCAGCTGATGTTAATAGGAGCTGTGCTTTCAACACAGTATTATATAGCACCTTCTAAGTACTCTGAAAAATTAAGCCAAAGCTATCTCAAGTTGGACACTCAAAAATAGAGGATACTTTTGACCTTAATCTCTGTGCTTCTGTTCTCTATCTGTAAAATGGGGATAATAATGCCACCACTCACATCACAAGAGAATTGTGAAAATAATCATTACAGTGATGCCTGACCTAAAAAAGCCCAGGAGGAAATTTATAATTCTGTCTTCAGAGCAAGGTTTGATTATGTGTAGTAAAGAAGGCCTGGAGCCATACATTGAACAAGGAAGAGAAAACAAAACATCGAAGAGTTGTTCATTAAGTGAGCACTGTCCCTTCAGTGCACTGAATGAGGCAGGTGAAAAAAATAGTATGACTGTAGCATAGGGCAGATTCACAAGGGGGTGGAATTAAGGTTGCATAGGCAGTTTTAATGCTGGCATTTCCTGACTTTTGAGTGCTGATTTTGCTACCTAACAGCCCTTTTAACTTAGTTTTTGTATGTAATATAATCATTATATTACATTTTATTATTTAAGAAATAGTATGGGGCCATATAATGAAGCACTGAAACATGAGGCATTTAAGTGCATCACTTTGCACCATACCATTTTTAATGCAGTTTTTGGAGTGGAATTAAGAAAGAAAAGCATTATTGTCCTTGCTTTCTTTCTCCAGGTTGTGTTCATCTAACATGTTCCTATTCCATTTTATATGCCATTGGGCCCCCCATTCTCCCCTTCCTCTCTGCCCCATCCTTCCAGTCCGCCTGTTTTTACTGCTTCTCTAACATTTTTGTTCACTCCACCAGCTACAGAAGGTGAGGGCGGCAGCAGCTATTTCTATGCTGGAATGCCAGTGACTGTCTCTTTTGCTTCTGTTCTGCACTGTGAAAGCAAGTGAGAGGCAACAGCCCCGCAGAGAGATGTGAGAAAGGGGCAGAGGCAACACAATGTCATCTAATGCGCTCTTCTTTTCAGTGTGATAGGGAACTGCTGCGGTAGAGCCAGGGCAGATGTATTGGGCACAATTCTAATTTCCCTAATGATTGTAGAGGTTCTGTGTAAAATCAAAGAGCATGAGCTCTCCCTAAGCAGGTGAGGGTATCTCCACTCATAAATCTGTCCCTGTTTTTATGAGCACCTGGGCTTTTCACTACTTATCCAAATTTCATCTGAATTCCATTTCTTATCAAAAAAATTCCCATAGATATTGGAGCATGGATGCACTGAAGCATAAGATGAAATCTCATCTTTGGCAGTTAGTTGGAGACTTTCAATTATTCACCTGCGACCCGACATAGTCGCAGAAAAGAAAGTCCTCATGGTAGACGTCACAGTGCCATTTGAAAACAGGTCACCGGCCTTCCCCGAGGCCTGAGCACGGAAGGTGTTGACGTACACCCCGCTGGCCAAGACCCTGAGAGCCCAGGGCTATGAGGTCCAGATACACGCCCTGATTGTGGGAACTCTGGGCTCATGGGACCCCCACAACAAGCCAGTACTGAGAATGTGCGGAGTCGGTCGACGCTACGCCCGGCTCATGAGACAGCTCATGGTGTCCGACACCATCAGGTGGTCCAGAGACATTTATATGGAACACATCACAGAACACCGTCAATACCACATTGAGTAATTGAGACTGCCGACCAGGGAAATAACCCACTTCCTTCCCTGACGAACCAAGGGACGCACCCCACCCACGTACTTATTCGCTACACTGATACTGACTTGGACTCCTTTCACATTCCATGGGTGGCGTACTCGAGCCCACTTATCCACTGACACTTTAAAAACTCTTGCACCCCAATCTGGGTCAATGCTGGTTATGTGATATGTATGTATCTCTTCACCCTTGCAACCGATACCTGTAATCCCTCATAACTCAAGCCTGAGGTACAGTACCTTCCCTCTTAACTTGTATATATTTAATTTTAAACATTAACTTTAATAAAATTTCTGTATATCAGCATGATCATCCTATCGTAAAGAGCCCTGGCAGGTTAGAACAGCTACTGTCTCTAATTCATGCCTACCAAGCCTGTTAGTAGCAGGCGATGTTTTAACAAGTCTCCCCATTAGACTGCATCTTGTTGGCTTCCTCATTAGAGAAAGAATATGATTTTCTTCATTAACTAGGAAAGTTCTATTTGTGGTGCAAATATCCAAGAACTAGACTAGCATCCAAGTCCAATTAGAGCTCATCAGATTATTTATTATGAATAATATTCATTGCAAATGTAGGGCCTGATTATCATTTGCACCAAGACACTGTTGGCACGGTAAAAGGAACTTAAAGTCATATAACTTTAAAGGCCCCTTTATGATGCCAGAGCAATCTAGAAGGGCCTTTAGTGTAAATGAGAATCAGGTCTCTTGTCTTTTTAC
>NW_020664419.1:52973934-53063229 GCF_002925995.2 Terrapene triunguis | reverse complement strand
TGTTCTTTTTTCATGAGTAAAATGAAGACAATAGCAATTTCCTGCCTTCCAGTGGGTGTGAGGAAAACTGTTATAGATTGTGAGGCATTCATATGCCATGGTAATAGGGGGTCACATAAGTATCAGAGATGGTTTCTGATCCATGAATAAACCTTTGTAAACAATAAAATCAATGGTGAAGAACAAATAATGAATAATGCATTTTGGGTACAAAATTTTGGACAAATTATTCATACAAAAAGCTTATGAAAAATTCAAGATTTGCAAACACTTTGAGAATATCCTGTGGCTATGCAAGTATTCAAGAGCAACAAGCCGGAATGCTGCTTTTATCCCATAAAATATTCACAAATCCATTTTTGTATGTTTTTGGCCCCAAATCTCTATTGATTTACATACTGATACTGATGCCCACCTCTGGCCATTCGTTTCCATCAAGGTACCGAGATACGAAGGTGGTTATTAGGATAATGCGGATAACGCAAACAAAGACTTTTAATTAGACCTATTGTGTTTTAGATCAGTGATATGTCATATAATATTCTCAGTAGAGCTTGTCATAAAGCTCTTGGTAACTTAACACACCTTCTATTTGCCCTAGATTTGGTGATACCTTGTGTTTCCTAAGCAGAAATATAAATGTTAACTTTACATTTATGTTTCTTATTTTTAACCTGAAACAGTCTGACCCAGGAACCTATCCTTGTAACAAAGTCCGATGCCAACTCTGTCCACATATCTATTCAGGTGACATCACCATAGGACCTAATCACATCAGCCATACCATCAGGGGCTCGTTCACCTGCACATCTACCAATGTGATATATGCCATCATGTGCCAGCAATGCCCCTCTGCCATGTACATTGGCCAAACCGGACAGTCTCTACGCAAAAGAATTAATGGACACAAATCTGACATCAGGAATCATAATACTCAAAAACCAGTGGGAGAACACTTTAACCTGTCTGGTCATTCAATGACAGACCTGCGGGTGGCTATCTTACAACAGAAAAACTTCAAAAACAGACTCCAACGAGAGACTGCTGAGCTGGAATGGATATGCAAACTAGATACAATCAATTTAGGATTGAATAAGGACTGGGAATGGCTGAGCCATTACAAACATTGAATCTATCTCCCCTTGTAAGTATTCTCAAACTTCTTATCAAACTGTCTGTACTGGGCTATCTTCATTATCACTTCAAAAGTTTTTTTTCTCTTACTTAATTGGCCTCTCAGAGTTGGTAAGACAACTCCCACCTGTTCATGCTCTCTGTATGTGTGTATATATATCTCCTCAATATATGTTCCATTCTATATGCATCCGAATTCGTGGGTTGTAGCCCATGAAAGCTTATGCTCTAATAAATTTGTTAGTCTCTAAGGTGCCACAAGTACTCCTAGTCTTTGATTCTGGCACATTAGTTCCCATAACTCACCTGCAGCTATCATAGCTCCCTTAAAGCCATTCTGGTAATGTGGAAAGGTATTAAACTTACTCCTTGCATGGGTTAGTGCGGTAACAACGCGTTATTAGGTGCTGCTGCTCTACAAATTAAAGACATCTTAATTTTCCTGCTAGCAGGGAATGATGCAGGCAGGAATATGTGAAAAGCTCCTAGCTTCTGGTCATTATGGTGCTGAGTACAGTACAGCTGAGTAAATGACGATATCTTACAAATGGAGCTCCTCTTGTTAACAAAGTACAATTATTATTTTAATGTATGATGCAATTAAATTCCGCCCCTTTGAGGCAAATGTTAGTATTTGTAAGGTACTGAAATCCCATGGTAGGGTAACAGTTGGTGGCAGCAGTAATTAACTACCATAGAAATTACTGTTTCTCACCACTTACTGCTTTATTTCTTCTATACTTACATCACTTGCTTCTGTCCCATATAATATTGTAATGGATATTGTTACACCAGGACTTACTGTGTGGATTTGATATAGATGAAAGAAGCTATGGCACACACAATGACTTTAAGACTACTAGCTTTGTAAAGGTGGCCAGGATGCAATCTGAAGATGGAATAAATTTTATGCTTGATGTTGCAACATGCTGTTAGTACTGCACTCTTGAGAACAAACCACTCGTATTTCTCTCTCTGTTCGCATCTGAAGTCCACTGACATCAATGGAAAGACTTGGATAAGGTGGTCCAGGAGAATGTATGTATGTGCAAAGGCCTGTCTGTGTGTGAAGCAGTGGATTATACTTGTACCTGATATAACCAGATAGGGTTGCCAAATCTCCAGCATCATCCTGGAGTCTCCAGGAATTAAAAATTAATCTTTAATTAAAGATTATGTCATGTGATGAAACCTCCAGGAATATGTCCAAACAAAATTGGCAACTCTATAACCAGAAAAAGCAAAAGTTAAAAAACTTCTGGATCACACTTGCTCAAACGACCTGGTCTGGTTAGCAAAGTGTTACTGAGGAGAGTTAGTCCCGCCTATGAATATCTGTTTCTTTTGAAATGTGATCAGAAAGATTTCATTTACTTTAATCATAGAAGCTTGTTTACAAGCAACAATTTCATACTTTGATGAAAAGTTTGTGTATTAATATAATTCTGGTGAACACTAGAGATAAAAATTACATTGTTACTTGTACAATATGTTCTTTTTTTCCCTCACACGATTGCAACAAAGAGCGGTTGGGGGGAAGAAATCACAACTTGACATCTTGGCATCAAAAGCTATAATGTAAACCAATGCTGGAATGCTACAGATTCCCCCAGATATTCAGACTTTCAGTATTGTAACAATGATGCTCTCTTGAATGTCATTGTTCCCAGTTGCATTATAAGATATCCTGCCTTAAATCTAGTTATGACAAAGGTACAAATAATGCAATGCGTTTGTTCATATTGCCTGGGATTCTGTTTAATTCTCAATAGTTCTACAATTGTTTAAAAATATGTAATATTTTTAATTAAAGGCTTTGATATGTGCCTTGGTTTATAATTTGTATGCATGATATACTATTTACTTCTGGAAAACATAAAGTCTTCTAAAGAAACTAGGAGAAATTTATAAAATTTAAGTACTTTCAGTGCCACCTGTTGGCTGATAAATTGCTGATAAATTACTTTGTTCAATAATAAGCAACAGCTTTGTAACTTTAGGCAATGACCTGGGATAGACTCACTAAATAATACTAATTTGTATTGCCATCAAAGCCAACGGTTCCAGTCAGGATCAGCATTAGGCTCTCTACAAACACAGGAAGAAAACAGTCCTAGTGCTGAAGAGCTCACAAACTACAGCCTCAAACCTTCAATAAGAACAGCAGGGTAACACCATCTGCAAGACTCCCAGTGAGTTCGGAAGCCCAAAGGATTTACAAGAAAAGTTTGTGGTGGGGAAAAGGGATCAAGGTGATGATGGGTTTTTTGTTTGACTATAAGCTCTCCTCAGCTGTTAGTTGTTTGTTTTTTGTTTTTGTTAAACTTAAAATATAAATTGTTCTCAATATTCATAGACTATAAGGCCAGAAGGGACCGCTGTGATCATCTGGTATGACCTTCTATGTAACACATGCATTAAAAAGTCCATAAATTAATTTGGATTTGACTTAGAGTATCTCTTTTAGAAAAACATTCAATCTTGATTTTAAAATGGCCAGTGATGGCAATTTACTGCTCTTAGGAAATTCTTCCAATGATTAATTACCATCACTGTTAAAAAATTGCACCTTATTTCCAGTCTGATTGTCTAACTTCATCTTCCAGCCATTGGGTTTTGTTATGCCTTTGTCTATCTTGCTAGATTGAAAAGCCCATTATCAGATATTTGTTCCCTCATGCGGGTACTTATAAACTCCACCTCCCCATGATTTCAGCTCTGCAAAGTGCTGAACACTGTAGCCCCAACCCAGCAAAGCACTTAACCACGTGCTTAACTTTATGCATGTGAGTAGTCCCGTTAAAGTCACTAGCACCTTACCTTATTGAGCCCTGTATGTATTATTTCCATTCCTATGGGACCTAACATTTTAAAGTATATTTTTCCAGTATTTTTAAAGATCTTGAGTTTGGTATTCCTGGGAAAGCATGACATGCCTGCCTCAATACAAGAAGTGCACTGCTATTTAAGCAGATATCAGTAGACCGTTCTCTTATAAACTGTGATTAAAATATTATAACTATAATATTACTATGATTAAAATTCCTAGATCTACTATAGGAATTAGTCTGGGGAAGTTCTATGGCCTGTTATACAGGAGGTCACACTAGATGATCACAATGATCCCTCCTGGCCTTGGAAATTATGAAAATAACTTTAATCTGATGTCTATATAGGGAAGAATATGAGTATCCCGCTGCAGAGGTTAGCTTGGCAGGGAAGGGCTAGTGCTCTTTGCTAGTAGTAGGTGTCATACCTGCCCTTAGTTATGAAGTGAAGATGTATCAGTTCTTTTGGATTTAGTCCTGGATAACTGGAGCACGCCTCTGTCTCAGCAAGGCTTCCCAAGTGATCTCCATCTCTCAAATTTAAATCAGGCTTGTGCCTAAACCAAACTTCCAGGCCATCTTCCAAACATTGACTAGGACTCTGTCTGAACCACACTGCAAGGCTTCAAAACTAGGGCCAGTTGTATGGCTCCTTAACTTCACCCACTAAACTCTGGCCATTGAGCAATTGTTCTCAGTCTTTTCTAACATGGGGTTATACATTAAATCCCATATCCAAATTTGCCACACAAAAATGTTGATTGTGAGTTAGCTCCAAAATTGGAAGAAGATTATTTTCTGGTTATGGCAGAAATCTCACAAGAATGACTGATCTCACATTTAAACTGTTTAGGATAGTGGAAATTTTGGCAGATCAGCTGATCTCACAAGACTTCTGCCATTACTTGGTAAAATCTCCCGTGTATGGCTCACAAGGTTTTAGTGCCATTGAACCCAAATTCTTGCCTTAATTTGGCTTCTAGCCTGAATGGTAGCCTAAACAAATTATGGATCAGGATTAAAATGTGACCTTCTCAGCCCTTCCCTAATACCCATTAGTAAAATGACAATGAGCACTTACATAGCATTTTTCATTTGGAAAAGAGACCACTAAGGGGGGGGGGGATAGAGGTCTATAAAATCATGACTGGTTGGAGAAAGTAAATAAGGAAGTGTTAGTTACTGCTCGTCGAAACACAAGAACTAGGGTCACCAAATGAAATGAATAGGAAGCAGGTTAAAACAAACAAAAGGAAGTATTTCTTCACACAACTCACAGTCAATCTGTGGAACTCTTTGCCCAAGGATATTGTGAAGGCCGAGACTATAACAGGTTTCAAAAAAGAACTAGATAAATTCATGAAGGATAGGGCCATCAATGGCTATTAGCCAGGGTGGACAGGGAACAGTGTCCCGAGCCTCTGTTTGGCAGAAGCTGGGAATGGGCAACAGGGGATGGATCACTTGATGATTACTTATTCTATTCATTCCCTCTGGGGCACCTGGCATTGGCCACTGTTGGAAGACAGGTTACTGGGCTAGAAGGACCTTTGTTCTGACCCACTATGGCCATTCTTATGTTCTTATCTTCAAAGCATATAGCTATAATTAAACTAAATAGAGCAAAATTATCCTCTAATTTCTCTCTAATGTTTTTTGTGTGAGATGATCCAAAAAATTCCTCACTACTGCTTGACTTGTGACACCTATTTGTTGGAGTGCTCCATGGTGGTATGGTTACTTTGCTATTCCCTACTTTCAAACAAATAAAATCAAATTAGACCCTATTTCTAGCAGATGAGCTTTATACTGTTTTTCAGAGTTTATACAATTTATCTTACAATCCCTTTTCTCCTGGGTCATATTCAAATGACTTATGATAATGTTCTGAGCAAAAACCATATCATTATTATGATTAATCTCATCTGATGACAGCAGCACTGCACAACTAAATGATCAACCTAGGGGGAAAAAATCAGTAATCCTATTTAGGTTTTTTTGTGATGATGCTTCTTCAAGTATTACAATCTTCATAGTAAATTACCTCCATACGATATTAACTGTGTTCATATTGTGTCAGACTTTGGTTTCAAATATGATCATTTTAGTTTTCTAGTGCAAACAAATGTTTAGAAAAATCAGTCATTTGAAATCACCATCGCATTCCAGGAGTATTTTGCCCTATGTAAGATGGCATCTGACAGCATGAAGCACAACACTACTTTCATAGAACAGTAGCCATTGTCTATTTCTAACTACAAACAGAATAATCTTTTTTTAGGTATTGCTCAAATAGAATGTTCTTTTTCACTAATGTAGTGTTACAAACCACTGGTGTTAATTGAAAACCCCTTTAAAATAGAATTCCTTATATTTCCTGGAATTAGAATATCCCACACTGTTGCACTTTATGTACAGTAAATTTGAGTTAACATTACTGGACAAATTAGACAGAAGTACTATGTAATGTGTTTTCCCTTGTCTTAGAGAAAACAGACATTGACTTTTTAAATTGAGAGCTTCATGACTGTGTGAGGCTCCAGCTGTACTCCTGTGTTAATATGCTTTTAGAACCTGATTAATTAGTTATGCTGTTTTGTGGCTCCCTTGCTCCTGGTTTTGAGTCACAATCTGGTGCTTATATTTTACCAGACAGTTCTACTTGAATTGTGACCTTCGAAGTTCTTTTAACAGAGCAAAACACATTTCGTAGTTAATCCTGAATACATTATAAGAGTTGAGTTGAAATCGCTGACTTTTTAAAGTCTTGTTTGAGCATAGGAGCTGCACTAATCTTAGCTTGAGTTTTTCTTCATTTTCAGCAATTACTATATTCAAGGTTTATGTGAAAATAGCGTGAGAACTATTTCTGTCCCCCTGTAGCTAGGTCAGTTCTTTGGTAAAAACACCGAAATCACATTCTGGCTTCATGTTAACCCACTGGTAATTTATGTAGAGAACACATTGCCAAGAGAAAGCCTTTTGGGGGAGGAATAGCTCAGTGGTTTGAGCATTGGCCTGCTAAACCCAGAGTTGTGAGTTCAATCCTTAAGGGGGCTACTTAGGGATCTGGGGCAAAATCAGTACTTGGTCCTCCTAGTGAAGGCAGGGGGCTGGACTCAATGACCTTTCAAGGTCCCTTCCAGTTCTAGGAGATAGGATATCTCCATTAACTCATATATGATGATGTTGGATCAATAAGTACACTTCAAAACTGGTGTGCAAGACATTCAAAGGGTTAAATGGAAAAAAGAGGTATTAAGTTGCAACTGAGAGCTAACAATGAATATCCAGGACTATCATTCAAAAGATTACTTTTAGGACATGGTGTTTTGATATATGGTGATTATTGTGGTCTTATTGCTTCATCTCACACAGATTTATATATATTCAGTTAAGTCCACCTAGGTTTATTAAATAAGCTACATTCAGTGTATATATATATATATACAATATGGCAATGCAATTTTTCAAATTCTTTCCGTTCTTATTTAAAATGGCTTCTCAACCTCTTGAGTACCACTAGAGGGACTAGGTCATTTATTTGTTGCTGAAGTGGCAAGCATGTGTACATCTTGGTGCCATTATAATGACAACTAGCTGGATATACTAAACACTATGCCCAGAAATACTTTAAAGTAGGCATAGTTGTTCTAAGTAGTAGTCTATCTCCATGTGCAAAATGATAGGGAAAAAAAACATTACCTAAGAAAAAAGATCCTTTTAGAGCTGTTCAGAAGAGCAGCAAGTTTATTGAACCATCATGTAACAGCATGTTCTCACATGACAATATCCTTATGGGACTTCATTCTATTTTATGTTTGTTATTTTGGATGTGAATAGTGTTTATTAATAAATTTCTGCACAGAACTCTCACAAGAGCACAATATTATAATGCTGAAAAATTTTCTTCTTGTTTTTTTATTTACTAGTATATTTAAATACATCAGTTGAAAGAGAGAAAACAAACCCTAAGAAAAGCTCAAAACAAACCCTAGGGAAAAATAAATGTAGATGAAGGTCAAATATTATTCTTAAGCAAAAGTATATTAAATATTATCCAGGCTGCTTAATGTTTATTTTATCTTTCTATGATGCTCTTCTTCATGTATTCTATCATGTTATCAGCTTGAAAGAAGCTAATGTAAATATACTTGACATATAGTAATATAATTTAAAACTTTATAGTGTAAAACATAATTGATACTATTTGAATTACCTAATCATGGCAGTTCTGCATCTAAGCTTCCCATTTTTAATCCTGTGTTTTCTGGGCAGAAAATTTAAACACGCTGCAAGAAATCTTCTCTATCTTTATTTTGGTGTTAACAAAATCAAGGAGATAAGTGCCTCTTGGCATATATATAAAATTGAAAGTGCATCATATTTCTCAAGAGGGGCTAACTTTTAGCGTTCTTCATTGGAGCTCAAGGTTTTAGCTAGGGCTGTCAATTAATTGCAGTTAACTCACACGATTAATCACAGTTTTAATTGTACTGTTAAACAATAGAATGCCAATTTAAATTTATTAAATATTTTGGATGTTTTTCTACATTTTCATATATATTGTATTCGATGTTGTAATTGAAATCAAACAGTATATTATTTTTGATTACAAATATTTGCACTGTAAAAATGATAAAAGAAATGTATTTTTCAATTCATCTCATACAAGTACTGTAGTGCAATCTCTTTGTCATGAAAGTGCAATTTACAAATGTAGAATTTTTTTGGTTACATAACTGCACTCTATAACAAAACAATGTAAAACTTCCAAGCCTAAAAGTCCACTCAGTCCTACTTCTTGTTCAGCCAATCGCTAAGACAAACAAGTTTGTTTACATTTACAGGAGATAATGCTGCCCGCTTCTTATTTACAATGTCACCAGAAAGTGAGAACAGGAATTTGCATGGCACTTTTGTAGCTGGCATTGCAAGGTATTTACATGTTAGATATGCTAAACATTCGTATGCCCCTTCATGTTTCAGCCACCATTCCAGAGGACAGGCTTCCATGCTGATGATGCTCGTTAAAAAAAATGCGTTAATTAAATTTGTGATACAATTCTCCCCCAAGGAGTTCAATGTCCCCTGCTCTGTTTTACCTGCATTCTGCCATATATGTCATGTTATAGCAGTCTCGGATGATGACCCAGCACATGTTGTTCATTTTAAGAACACTTTCACGGCAGATTTGACAAAACGCAAAGAAGGTACCAATGTGAGATTTCCAAAGATAGTTACCGCACTTGACCCAAGGTTTAAGAATCTGAAGTGCCTTTCAAAATCTGAGAGGGATGAGGTGTGGAGCATGCTTTTAGAAGTCTTAAAAGAGCAACACTTTGATGCGGAAACTACAGAACCCAAACAACCGAAAAAGAAAATCAACCTTCTGCTGGTGGAATCTGACTCAGATGATAAAAATAAACATTCATCGATCTGCACTGCATTGGATTGTTATTCAGCAGAACCCGTCATCAGCATGGACACGTGTCCTCTGGAATGGTGGTTGAAATATGAAGGGACATATGAATCTTTAGTGCATCTGGCATGTAAATATCTTGCGACACTGGCTACAACAGTGCCATGAGAACGCCTGTTCTCACTTTCAGGTGACATTGTAAATAAGAAGCAAGCAGCATTATCTCCTGCTAATGTAAACAAACTTGTTTGTGTTTGCGATTGGCTGAACAAGAAGTAGGACTGAGTGGACTTGCAGGCTCTAAAATTTTACATTTTCTTTTTGAATGTAGGTTTTTTGTACATAATTCTACATTTGTAACTTCAACTTTCACGATAAAGAGATTGCACTATAGTACTTGTATTAGGTGAACTGAAAAATACTATTTCTTTTGTTTTTACAGTGCAAATACTTGTAATAAAAATAAATATAAAGTGAGCATTTTACACTTTGTATTCTGTGCTGTAATTGAAATCAATATATGTGAAAATGTAGAAAACAGCCAAAAATATTTAAATAAATGGTATTCTATTGTTTAACAGTGCGATTAATCATGATAAATTTTTTTAATTGCTTGACAGCTCTAGTTTTAGCATAATCAAAATTACAGAAATGACCTTAGCTCCATTGTAAGTTACCAGACATTTTGCAAGGTACAAAAACACAACAGCTGTCTGATTCTGATGAATTCACATTACAATGCCGTACATAACAGGTTCATTAAAGCAAAGATCAAAAGCATGATTTCTGAGCTATTATTTTATTCTAATCTTATGTAATGAAATTTTAAAAAGAGTGATGTGGGTGCTAATTGGTGGAATATAATGAAGCCTCTCTCAGGCTACCATTCAAAGGAACTCAGTAACATTGGTTGCTTAATCAAGGTGAACTCCTAATAATGATAAACAAAATTATGCTTACTGTGTTTAAGAATATTTAGGAGACAATAAAGAATGGTCTGTCTTGTGCAAGTTTCATTGTATATTGATAGTTCTACAGTAAAGAAAATGCTTTGAACCATAAACAGTTGCTTGGTACATAATATAACTAGCTAAATTAAAAAAATAAAAAAATAAAACAGACTCAAACTGTCACCCTGATTCAAATTGACTCAATATCAAATACTCTTTGTTTTAGAAAGTTTAGTTAACCCAACCATATGCCAGCTGGAGATAGCTACATCTCAACACATTCCCCATTCTGCCCCCCTTCCCCCATCCCCATCACCCTTACTGCCAGGCTGTTGGGAGAGAGGGATGCAGGAGACAGGTACTATGACTCTGTAGGGAAAATAGTATGTGATCATGTAATAAAAGGCTTAATCATAATGTACACACCAGGGGTCAAATTAAGGTTGCATTCAGGCAGCTTAATTCTGGCATTTCCTAACTTTGGAGTTGTAATTTCACAGTTTTTTTTTTAAAAACAAACTGATGAAACATATTCTATCATGTGGCGTCATATTGACATCCACATGGTTCATCAGCAGGGCTGGAATCATTAGTCACTGCACAGATCTCTTCCACTTGAGCTAATGGAATACCTGATAGCAGAAGTAGATTGTCATCCTCTCTGCAGACCAGCATGAGAGGGGGGATGGGACATGCACTTTGCCAGTGTGTGTCACAGATATTTGCTGACAGCAGAGAAATGCTGAGACTCAGAAATCTTGGGAATCCATTCCAGGCTCTGGAGGGGAGCGTGCTCCAGGGGCATAGACTCTTCTGCCCCTTTCCTCAAGCTTTTGAGCCCTTCCCCTGTCCCAGTCCTGCCTCTTCCCTGCTCCTGGCTCATTGTCCCAGTCACATTCTCCTTGCTGTCCCAGTCTCACATCTCCAGGCTTCCAGTACATGTCTCAGTCTCCCCACTGACTCCCAGTCTCTCCCTCTCTCTGTACCCCATCCTAGTCTACTTGCCCAGCCAGTCCCAGTCACCCTCTCTTGGCTCCTTGTCTGACCTCTTTCTCCCCTCCCCCACACTGCTGGCACTAGTCCTAGTCTCCCTGTACTAGCTCCTCATCCAATCTTATTCTCCCATCATACTCTCCTTAGCTTCTTGTCCTAGTCCCTTTGCTCCACCAGTCCCAGTTCTCTCCCCCTAACACCTCAGCTCCTTCTCAGATCTCTTTCCTATCCCCATTCCTTCACTAGTCCCTAGTCCATCTCCATCTCCAGCCAGACCAAGTCTTCCCTCCAGCTCCTCGTCTGATCTCAGTTTCCCCGCTGCAGCCAACTGGCTCCCATTTCCCTCATCCATGTCCAGTCCCAACCTCCCTACTATGGCTTGCAGTGTCATCAGATTTCTTATCCCAGCCTACTCCTTTCACTCCTCCCCAGCCAGCTTTTGTCCCCCTCTGCATTTGAACCAGACACCTTCCTCCTCTATGGTGCCTGATGCCAACAGGGGAACCATTGACAGCACAGAAGAGAGAGATACCACTACTGAGAGCAGGGAGCCTGGCCCAGAGAAGTTGGGAACAACAATTACATGGAAAGTTATTCTGAGTCCCTGTAGCCCTGGGCTGGAGGTAGCATGCTCAGTCTCTCTGTGGGGATGGTGTATGCACAGTCTAGTCAGCACTAGAAGCCATGCTCAGGGAGGATGGAGTCTTCAGGGAATTTAGCTGTAATCTAGAAAGTCCCTATGGAGTATGTGCAAACAGCTATTTTCCCCAAAGGTTTGTAACTTGGCCCAGTTTGGTCAGATGTTTGTGGCACTGGCAAAAGGCATTAATGCCCAACTCCCTGCTACATTTCAAGTTCTTGCCTCGAAGAATTGTGTGCTTGAGCTATCAGCCCCATCCATAATTAACTGATATTCAAAATAACCAGACTAGTAAAGAAAACCTAAGAAAAAGGAAGTAACAGAAGTTGGTAACACTTTTCAGTGGTACTGTATAACCAAAATATGATATTTAAAAGCTTGGGAGCTAGACTTTTATATAGAAACCAGTGGTTTGGGAATTTAGGCTGTTGAATATCAACACACTGGAGTTTAATGACTTTTCAAAGATTTCAGACTTCCTTATAAGCTACAGGAAAATGAATACCATATTTTATATATGCACACGTGCTTTCTAATTGTTTCATCTTCTGAATTAGTTTTTCCATTAAAGCAGCATTTGTCATTGCGAGGGCCGGCGCTTCCATGTAGGCGACCTAGGCGGCATTTTGCAATTCGGCGGTGGGGGGTCCTTCCGTGCTCCGGGTCTTCGGCGGCAATTCTGCGGCGGGTCCTTCACTCGCTCTGGGACCTGCCGCCGAAGTGCCCTGAAGACCGGGAGCGCGGAAGGACCCCCCCACCGCAGAATTGCCACCGACGACCGGGAGAGCGGAAGGACCCCTGCCTAGGGCACCAAAAACCCTGGTGCCGCTCCTGGTCATTGCATTACTGTACTCTGATAGGTTGAAGAGGCATTAGATCTTCATAACTGAAGGATGGTTTTTAGCTACAGCGATAATCAAAACAAACACCTGCTATTTCCATTATGTCTTTTATCACAAGGTGCATTTCCAAAATCTATAATCTATATACAAACTGAGCATTAATACAATATTAAGGTTAAGCAATTAAGCACTCACCAATAGGGCTAGATAGAGTTAAGCTCAACCTCAATCCTGTTTCCTTGGTCTTATGCCTTTAAAAATGAGGTACTTCCTTGGTCAGATACACTATAAACTAAAACTTCATGTTCAAACTTGTATACTAGAACTACAATTTTAGAAAGTGCTTATGTGACTCAGAAGCCTAGGCCCCATTGATTTTCAATAGGATTTAGGCTTCCAAGTCACTTAGTATAATTTTTGTAAGCATCTGTGTATTTGTCTGGATTACATTAATACCTAGAAGTCTGGATCAGGATCCAGTTGTTTTAGGCACTGTACAAAAATCTGAAAGACACAATCCTTACCCCCAAACAATGTATAGTCTACTTTACAGCAAGCCAGAAAGCATGGTTGTGAACACATACACCTTGCTGTGTTGAGGTGTACAAACCCCCTGTAGGCCTGAAGATGTTAAAAGACAATAGGGGTCCCACATCGCCTTGCCCCTCCAGACATGCAGAGCATGCTCAAACTGGAGAGAGAACTTAAATGGGAGCAAGTAGTCTGGGGCCTCCTGAACAAGGGTGCTGAAGAAGCCTCTCCGTGAAGAAGTAGTCTGATTGCCTGCTGAGCCCAGTTGGGGCTGAAGGTTTAGGTGTCTTTTCTTTTGATATATCATATTGGCCTTGGAGGAGGGGAGATAGGTTGTAGGAAGTGGCCCAGGGAGGCAGCTCCAGAGTGCTTGACCTGTTGTCTCTTGTAGGGTCCTGGATTGGAGGCCCCAGGCTCCCCTACCTACCGCTCTTGTTGTAGAAGGGGCATAAGCCTCATTGCCACACCACCACCACTCCCTCTACAAAGAAGAGGGTAAGGATTTTGAAAACCCTAAGGTGACGGTAAGCTACATGCAAGGGTTGGGAATTGGACTGAAAACCCTTCCTGCCGGAAGGCAAGAGACTGGAAATGGGATGTGCTGCTCACTAGGCAACCTGGCCCGCTGAGAACTCTTTTACACTCCCCAATTCCCTCCTTTTAATTGTTACAAAATGCATGCAGGGAAAAGGGTGTTTTTGTTTTGTTTCGTTTTGTTTTGTTTTTAACCGGGTGCACTAGCCAAAAACTGATATTGCACAAACTGGCAAAACAACTAACCTGTGGGTTGTGTCAAGCATGGACACATTCAGGGGCAAAAGAAACTAGGATATGCCATCTCTTGGAGAAGATGGGACAAGGAGTCGGAGGGGGGTGACGGGAGGACAGTGAGGGAGAAACAATACTAGCTGAAAGGGCGGGAGTTGCATTAGTCCAAGGCAAAATGACCGTATCAAGGATGAAATCCTGGGCCCACTTCAGTCAACAAGAGTTTTGTCACTGGCTTAAATGGAGCCAGGGTTTCACTCCACATCTGTAGCTGGTTTTCTCTCCCAAATTTAAAGGCCCAGCTACCCATGCTAAAAAATGCTCCTGGGGTGGGGGTGGGGGGGCAAAACCCAAACTCAGGTGTTCAGTGAGTTTCAGGCACTAGGAAACCAAAGAACTCTTAGGGATGGCTTTGAATGCTCAGATCTGAGTCCTAGAGATTTGGGTGAGAAGCAGCCTGAGGTTTCTAGAGGACTTAAATGTTGGAATTAAGCTTAACTATGGTATATGCCGCACACCTCACAGGAATACTATGACCACATGGATATACATCAGATGTAATTTTGTTCCCATATCAGCAGCATATTTTCTACTATTAGATATCAAACATTAAAGAAGTTTGCTTTAAATTGCTACAGAAATAAAAATATCCCACTCTTCATTTTGCTTATTTTAAACAATATGTTTACGATTGGTGAAGATGTGTAGCCATTTTTGTGTATTTAAATTCTGTGTTCCTTTCCCTAAGGGAAGTGGAAATGGCACATGTTTGTTGCTATAAAATAATCTGGCTGATGCTAGAAACTTCTATCAAATTACACAGATATAAGACATGCTGTCATGAGAATTTCAGGATGAGAATTTACATGCAAAATGCAGAAATAAAGGAATTCTAAATGCACAGGAAATGACATTCTGCAGCTTTGCAACAAAGTTAAAAGAAGATTTATTAATGTGCCAGCCTGGGATAGTCTTTCTGAGATAAACTAAAAATATATTAGAACAACTTTGAAAAAATTCAAAGTTGAGATATTGCAGGGTAGGTGACACAACTCTTATTTCTAACACCACAGCTGAGTTTAGGTGAAATGAGGATAACAGAATTGTCCTACCTCACAGGAGTGTTGTGAGGATAAATACATTAAAGACTGTGAGGTGCTCAGATATTATGATAAAGGAGGCCATATATGTATCTTAGATATATAGTGAGCCATTTGTGAACACCTAATTGGGATGCTCAGGTGTGATAATTGCGTGTCTAATTTTGTTTAAAGTCTGGTCCTAGAGGACATAGGTATTTTTCAGATGTTTTCATTATTCGTCTGGAAACTAAATATAGATTCTAGGAACTGAAATGTTGTATTAAATGTTTTAAAAATAAGGCAATAAGTAACAACAAGGGTGCTGTAGACTAAAAGAGCTTGGCTTATTTAGCCTAACAAAAAGAAGGTTGAGAGGGAATATGATTGCTCTCCATAAATACATTAGGGGGTAAACACCAGGGAGTGAGAAGAGCTATTTAAGCTAACAGACAACGATGGCACAAGAACAAATGGCTATAAATTGGTCATGAATACGTTTAGGCTGGAAATTAGAAAAAAGTTTCTAGCCAGGAGAGGAGTGAGATCTGGAACAACCTTCCAGCAGGAGTTATGGGCAAACCACATAAGTAGTTTTAAGATGAAACTTGGTGAGCTTATGAATGGAATTCTCTGATGAGGTTACCTACAATAGCAGGGGATTCAATTTGATGACCCAGTAGGTTCCATCCAGTCCTGTCCCATGTTCCTATGGTTTTTGAGGTTTCAATTTAGTCTCTAGGGTTACCTGTTTCCTATGTGTAAACTGGCTCATTTCTCCATAATGGCCTCTCCCCTGGTCATTTACCATGGCTCTGCAGGAGTCATCAGAGCTTTTCTCACAGAAGAAGCAAGACCTCGAGAGCCTAACTGGCTTCATCTCCTCAGCAATAACTCCCACAGATCAATGCTAGTCAGGGGTGAGGAAGAAACCCTAGCAAGCTGCAGATTCTTGCAATACACCTAGGGCCAGATTTACAAAGGTATTTAGGTGCAGACAGGCACCTAGATGGATTTACAAAAGTGCCTGAGTTAGGTACCTGACCTCTAAGGTTCAGTTGTAAATCTCACTAGGTGCCTATCTGCATCTTTAAGCACCAAAACACCTTTGTAAATCTGGCGCTTTCTGGACAATAATTAGGCATAATGAAGGATGCTCCTTGTATAAAATAAATTAAGGAATCTGAGAAGTACTGCACATTGTTATAATAACTTTAATTCCCTAGCTCAAAAAAATTAGCATCCCTGCTTCTCTGACAGGGCCAGGATGACTGTGTGTATTAGAGAAAGATTTACATTTTCTCAGGTAGCATTCCAAAGTACTTCTCAGGGAATGAAAGGTCAGCCCCTGTGCTACCACGTTGAGGTAAATAAAACAGGGTATTAAAAAAACTCTGAAAAATATCAGACCTTCATTCAGGAAGGACTGATGATCATGTCTTTTTGATTGACACTCTTCACATGTATCATGGCTTTCTCTCCTGACAAAAAGGTCGCTCAGTCTGCAACCCCAAATGAACAGTCCATTCTTTCTGTCTTACAACAATTCAGCAGCAGTATTATTACTTCATATGAAATTAGAATAATGTTTGGCAATTTCCACTTTTTTTCTGAATAATTTATTTAAGAACTACTTTTTTTGCTGTATTCAGCCAGCTTTATGCAGTAGCTTGTCAAATACCACTTGTATTTGGTGAAATCCCAAATAACTTGAAGTTCTTCAGATACTATATTCAATAAATCTTTTTTTTCCTGGTATTTGAAATAAGCTGTATATAAAATAAGTCAATAAAAAGCATTTGTATTGTGGAGGAGGATGATGATGATGATTATTATTCATTATTTGTTCAGAACCTAGTAGACATGTAAAAAGACACATTCCCCTCCCAGAAGAGCTTACAATTTAGGTAGGTAACATGCAAATACAGTGAAGACTAAGGGAGGCAACAGAAAGCTGGTTGGCTGAGCGGTGAAGTATAGCACATCTTCTCTGTTTCATTTTTTTTCTATGATGGTTTAAATGAAACTTAGTACTTCCCATAGGGAAGGATTAGGCTGTGTAGTGTTTTGAGGAAATGCTTTTTAAGGCGGGATCTGAAGAAAGGAGAGATGGAGACCTAGAGGGACAGAGGGAGAGTTCCAGGTGTACATGATTATATATTATAGATGTTCATCCTCCATACTTCATATGTGTATTCATTTCTGTTGGAGCAACTGTTTTAAGAAGAACTTGTATCTGATGCAGAGACTCCCCTGAATTTCAAGAGGCTTTTGATTAGTCTCTTTGTGTCATGTACAGGGCTGGGCATGTTGTCAATGCTTAATAAAGAATAATAAACATGAAGAAAATGATGTGGGGTTTTTTTTTACCTACAGACTATACTACCACTAAAGATTTGCTTAAATTGAAACTTTTTCAGTGTGATTCAAAGAAAGATCCTTCCAACACTCTATTTGCCTTGAGAAATATATTCAGACATTCCAGTAAGTAAATAACACATTTCCACCCCCAGAATTTGTCTTACATTCTTAATCAATTCAGAAAAGTTGAAAGTTCTCCCATTCCTAGTGTGTATTTACTGGTTTGTCACAGTCTTTTGTGCAATGTAGCACTTCCTCCAGTAGGGATCTTTTAACACCATGTCTACACTATAAACTTCTGTCAACGCAAGTTATATCAGCATAAAGCCACCACAGTTAGTATATCACTTGTGCATGTGCATACTTGGCTCCTCGCCTAAGCACTGTGCATACTCACCAATGTTTGTGTGGATGCACTGTGCCGTGCATTATGGGTAGGTATTCCAGTGTGCAATTCACCACCATCTAGCGTATTGTTTTTTCGGAAGCTTTGGCAATGCAAGGTGGGGCAGAAATGAGTAGCTCAGGGATGAGAGGGAGCAAGGGGTCAACTTCCCAGCATGCAACTTTCTCCACCCCATAATGTCATCCCTATCCCATAATTTTGTTCCTTTTTAAAAAATCCCATGAACCCACATGGCCCTCCTTGCTGTCCGCCATCTCTGACAGAAGCATGGAACCTGCATAATTCTGCACTATTGTCATGAGCATTGCAAGCACAGCATGCACGATCCTCTGGTATTTGCAGAGTCGCAAGAAGAACTGAATCAGTGGGGAACATGACTATTTTGTGGAGGACAGATTGCTGTGGGACATAGCAAGAATTTATTCATTGTTATTGGTGGCATTCATGGAACAGCTGCAGACGGTGGGGTGCTGAATCTGGGTGAGAGAAATGAGCACTGACTGGTGGGATCGCATCATAATGAAAGTTTAGGATGATGAATGGTAGCTGCAGAACTTTCAAAGGCACAAGGCCACATTCCTGGATCAGTGTGCCGAGCTCTCCCCAGCCCTCCAGAACATGGACACCAGAATGAGAATTGCATTGACAGTGGAGAAGTGAGTGGCTATCACACTCTGGAACTTGCAATGCCAGATTGCTACCAGTCAGTGGGAAATCAATTTGTAGTTGGAAATTCCACTGTGGGAGACATAGTCATGCAAGTGTCAGGGACAGTAATCATCTGCTGCTATGCAGGACAGTGACTCTCGGCAATGTGCAGGACACAGTCAATGGATTTGCAATAAAGAGGTTCCCAAGTTGCAATACAGCGATAGACAACATGCTTATCCCCATTTTGGCACCAGCTTACCTTGCCACACTTACAGCAACAGAAAGAGCTACTTTTCTATGGTTATATCAGCATTGGTGGATCACCAGGGATGCTTCACTGATATCAGTGTTGGCTGGCCTGGGAAGGTGAATGATGTTTGCATCTTTAAGAACACAGGTCTGTTCAGAAAGCTACAAGCAGGGACTTTCTTTCCCAACTGGTGGATTACCACTGGTGGTGCTAAAATGGCAATAGTGATCATGGGGGAAACAGCCTACCACTTGCTCCACTGGCTCATGAAGTCATACATCAACCACCTGGACAGCACAAAGGAAAGATTCATCTACAGTTTCAGCAGGTGCAGAATGACAGGTTGATTGCACTTTTGGTCAATTGAAGGGATGGTGGTGTTGTTTACTCACAAGATTGGATCTCTGTGGGGGAAAAAAATCCCAATGGTTATAGCTGCCTGCTGTGTCCTGCATGTCTGTGAAGCAAAGAGGAAAATGTTGCTGCTGGGGTGGAGGACAGAGTGGCTGTCTGTTGAGTTTAGACAGCCAGACACAGGGGCTAATAGAAGAGCTCAAAGCAGAGCTATACAGAGCACTTTAACTTTGCGCCACAATAATGCATTGTGGTATGCTGTGCTCTATCTGACTCTGCTTTTTTGGGGCCTGTGTGGTGCTTGGTGCACATCTATGAATATAACACAGTCAGTGCATCTACTAATTTTGTGGTGCTTGCTGTACATTTATGATTATTACACTGTTTGTCACTGATCCTATCAGTTGGGTCACACTGTACAATAACAAGTAAATGAGTACTTTCAGTATCACTAGGCATTCAGCAGCATGTGTTGGAAACTACTGTAATAAAGATTAATTATTTTCCAAAAAATAGATTTGTATTGAGTAACAAAAGCAATGTAAAAAGATCTGTGCAGGTTAAAAGCAAATACATTAAAAACTTAATACATTTCTGGAACAGAGCTCGAGAAGGGGAAAGAACATTCATGTACATTTTGGTTACCCATATAGCAACTATGATTCATAGGTCAATGTATGTGAAGCTGTGATTGTCCTTAATGTTCTCGGGTAGTGGTAGGAGTGGTAGGGGTAGGGATGTGGCCCCTTGCCTTGTGGAATGTTGAGGGAGGGTGTAGGGAGGTGCTGCACTGGAGGCAAGCCCATGATTGTTGAACCTGTAGGTTCACACGAGTCTGCAGTATCTGTGTTTGCTGCTGGAGAAGCCCCATTATGTCCTGGTGCATCTCCCTCTCCTCTTCCTGCTGGGACTCCTGGGCTTTTCTCATGTCCGCTCTTTCCCTCTTCATACAGTCTGAAATACTCACCCTCCAGACCTTCTTCTCATGGTCTGATGCTGCACTGGCTTTCAGGATCTCGCTGAACATATCATCCTGAGTCCTCTTCTTTCTCCTTCTTAACTGGCTTAGGCGTTCTGCAGGTGTGGCAGGGGAACCCCTCAAGGCTGCAATTGCAACGGGTGCAAATAAAACACACAGAGGTACCATTGTCAGTATAGTCACAATGGAAAGTAAAAGTTAAGATTCAGAACTCCCTTCCTTTGTTCTTCTCAAGTTTTAAACAAGACATGCTTATTGCCACCACTGCACCAGCCATGATGAGTGTGGCCAACCAGGAGTGAGGGCAATGGGGACAGAATTGCTCTGTTGCATGAAACTATGCGTATAAGGCAATGGCACTGAAGACTGGCACCATTTTCCACAGATGCTGGTGATTTTAGCTAATATCTCACTCCTGAGGATAACTAAAGCACAGAGAGCACAGCTGCTACTGGTGTCCCAAAGCCGCCTGGGCCCATATACTGCTAGCTTGTATACTGCAATTGTGCCTTCCGAAGTTATCGTGGAGTGGTGTGGGAAAGTGTCCTACCACAGATGAAGAAATAAGGCTGCCATCCTTAGAAATCTTCAGGAGAGGATTGCAGAGTACCTCCAGGAAGCTTTCATTGAGATCTCTCCATGTAATGTAAAGCAGATAACGCTACTACCTCTCTTTGTTGTGCCGCTACCTCTTCTGTTACCAGTAAATTAATACAAAGTCGATAATTGTGTCCTGTTAAGTGGGTAGTGCCATCAGTACATCATTGTAATGGGAAATACAATTACACACTTACCCAGGATTCCTTCCCCTGCATCAGGCTCACCTATGCTCAACTGCTCCAGGACTGACTGGACTGCTGTGGAGTCTCTAACAGGCCCTGACTTTTGGCATAGTTGGACTCCCAGTCACTCACATGTCCCCCATCCTCCTCCCCACTGTTCACAGCTGGGGTCTGTGTCTCATGCTCTTCAGAGGTATTCACAGTGGTCTGCAGGGTGGTGGTGGGATCTCCGCCAATTACGGCATGCAGCTCTTTGTAAAAGTGGCAGATCTGTGGCTCCCAGAATGACTGTTGGCCTTCCTGGCTTTCTGATAGGCCTGCCACAGTACCTTTGCTTCCATACGGCACTGCTGCTAATCCTTGTCGTATACCCTCACCAGCATCCACCATGCAATCTGCTCATATATGTCCATGTTTCTTTGACTTGTCCATAGCTGTGCCTGCACAGCCGCTTCTCCGCATAGGCCCAGGAGATCCAATATCTCCTGTCTACTCCAAGCTGGATTGTGTCTGGAACATGTAGCCAGCACAGTCAGCTAGGCAGTTGCACACAGCCATGGAGAGATGCTAAGTGTGCTCACCAAGCTGGAGAAAGGGGGCTTCTAATCTCTGTGATCTCTGGGCTGTGGAGTTCACAACTGTGACCAGAGCAGTTAGTGTCAGGCATTGTGGGACAGCTGCTGGAGGACTGTTAGGGTTGACATAGACTGTCTACACTCGCAATGTGTTGACCTCAGTACATTAACCATGGCTCAAACACCACTTGGGGAGGTGGTGCTAATGCGTTGCTGTAACAGGGCACTTCAACTGTGGGAGACAAATTTAAATGCAGACAAATGTACTACTAGGTTCATGCAAGACAGTTTACATTTACCTAACTTTGCAATGTAGGCCTAATTCCCTTTCCAGGCTTGCTGTCCAAAGTATTATATCTCAGTCCTTTCCCTGCTTGCTGTCAGAGGTCTCCCTTCTCATCCTCATTACTCCTGCCACACTCTGCTTTTCTCCTTGCTAATTGATACTTGCCACCTGTTCAACTTGTTCATTAGCATTAACCAACTGTTATCTTAATTGTTTCTAATGTATAGTGTGGTTCAAGAGTTATCTTTATGAGGCTGATTACACTGGTCTACAATTTTTGAGAAGTCGTCTGCTTCAGAGATAAAATGTGCTATTTATTATGTATTTTGATGTGATGAATTCAAATATGACAATTAAAACAACTGATTGGCTACTGTTTCTAGGATATTTAAGTTCTTACATTTTATATCTATGTATATTGTGTAGATAGTAGAGTTTTAATCATAAATTGTAAACCTAGGTCTTTTCATGTGTTTATGGTTGCTTTACATGATAATATTTCACCTGTCCTGTTTATGTAACACTTTAAAAATCAGCAAAAGGGTTATATAAATAAAATTTATTATGAAACAAAAGGCAAAAAACTATTATGTACATAGTTTAGTCCTATTCAGTGTCTACTCGACGCTTCTTGGCTTGTCTCTTGTATTCATTAAATGGAGCATCTCTTGTCACTGTCCAGCAATAGTCTGCAAGCATTGATGGGCTCCATTTGCCCTGATAGCGTTTCTCCATTGTTGCAATGTCCTGGTGAAATCGCTCGCCGTGCTCGTCGCTCACTGCTCCGCAGTTCCGTGGAAAAAAATCTAGATGAGAGTGCAAAAAATGTATATTTAGTGACATGTTGCAACCAAGGCTTTTGTATGCCTTGAGGAGGTTTTCCACCAACAACTTGTAGTTGTCTGCCTTGTTGTTTCAGAGAAAATTTATTGCCACTAACTGGAAGGCTTTCCATGCCGTCTTTTCCTTGCCACGCAGTGCATGGTCAAATGCATCATCTCGAAGAAGTTCACGAATCTGAGGACCAACAAAGACACCTTCCTTTATCTTAGCTTCACTTAACCTTGGAAATTTTCCACGGAGGTACTTGAAAGCTGCTTGTGTTTTGTCAATGGCCTTGACAAAGTTCTTCATCAGACCCAGCTTGTAAGGGTGGTAACAAAATCTTCCTTGATTCAACAAGTGGTGGATGCTGAATACTTTTCCTCCCAGGCTCCAATGACTGTTGGAGTGGCCAATCTTTCTTGATGTAGTGGGAATCTCTTGCACGACTATCCCATTTGCAGAGAAAACAACAGTACTTTGTGTATCCAGTCTGCAGACCAAGCAAGAGAGCAACAACCTTCAAATCACCACAAAGCTGCCACTGATGTTGGTCACAGTTTATGCACCTCAAAAGTTGTTTCATGTTGTCATAGGTTTCCTTCATATGGACTGCATGACTAACTGGAATTGATGGCAAAACATTGCCATTCTGCAGTAAAACAGCTTTAAGACTCGTCTTCGATGAATCAATGAACAGTCTCCACTCATCTGGATCGTGAACGATGTTGAGGGCTGCCATCACACCATCGATGTTGTTGCAGGCTATAAGATCACCTTCCATGAAGAAGAATGGGACAAGATCCTTTTGACGGTCACGGAACATGGAAACCCTAACATCACCTGCCAGGAGATTCCACTGCTGTAGTCTGGAGCCCAACAGCTCTGCCTTACTCTTGGGCAGTTCCAAATCCCTGACAAGGTCATTCAGTTCACCTTATGTTATGAGGTGTGGTTCAGAGGAGGATGGGAGAAAATGTGGGTCCTGTGACATTGATGGTTCAGGACCAGAAGTTTCATCCTCTTCTTCGTCTGACTCAAGTGAGAATGACTCTGGTGCATCAGGAACCGGCAGTCCTTCTCCGTGGGGTACTGGGCATATAGCTGATGGAATGTTTGGATAATGCACAGTCCACTTTTTCTTCTTTGACACACCTTTCCCAACTGGAGGCACCATGCAAAGTAACAATTGCTGGTATGATCTGTTGGCTCTCTCCAAATCATTGGCACTGCAAAAGGCATAGATTTCCTTTTCCTGTTCAACCACTGGCGAAGATTTGTTGCACAAGTGTTGCAGCATATGTGTGGGGCCCACCTCTTGTCCTGATCTCCAATTTTGCAGCCAAAATAAAGGTGATAGGCTTTCTTAACCATAGTGGTTATACTGCGCTTTTGTGATGCAAAAGTCACTTCACCACAAACATAGCAGAAGTTATCTGCACTGTTCACACAAGTACGAGGCATCTCTGCTCACTTTGGCTAAACAGAAATGTGTCCCTTTGCAAAATCAAACACTGACAAATAAGAGAGCAAGACACTATGATTTCTAGAGCTGATATAGGGCAATTTGTTCAGCAGAGTGATGTAAGCTTCGTTATGATTGCATCATCCATGACTTCTAGGAATAACATGATGCAATTCATATCATGTATGATGCAATACCAGCTTCAGATTGCATCATTCATTGTTTTGCCTAAAAAGCAAGTACTGTCCAAACCCAGTCATAGATTTATTCATAGATCCAGTCAAAGATGTATTTTAGTCATTTCTGGTTTAAATTGAGATTCTTGCCCTTTATAACTCACTTATCCTCCGCCATTCCCAAGTCAAGGGTCGTATATACTGACCCAATAGCATATCTTGAAAACTAGAGCCAATCAACAATTTTAAGCATCACTTTCGTTCTCAGTGACCCAGAATTAGTAAAGTTTGACTACATTTATTTCAGAAGCATTTTGGCTGTAGAGCAGTGTTATCTGGAAGGTATCTTTGTATGTTCAGACTGTCTTGTTCTTACTAGCACTTTGTTGCTGGACATAAGTAACATTGGGTAACATTTTCAAAAGTGCTTAAGGGTACTTCTACATTGCAATAAAAGAACTGCACTATGGCCATGGCTGGCCCAGGCCAGTTGCCTTGGGCTCGCAGGGCTCAAACTGCGGCGCTAAAATTTCCTATGTAGACGTTCGGGCTTACACTGAAATCCAGCATGTGGGTCTCACAGCCAGGGCTCCAGCCTAATCCAAATGTCTACACTACAATTTTCAGCCCCGCAGTCTGAGCCCTGCCAGCTTGAGTCAACCAGCCCAGGCCAGCCAGAGCCATGGCATGGTTCTTTTATTGCAGTGTAGACATACCCTAAGTGACACAGAAGACTCTGTCCCATTTGCAAAAGTGACTTTGGCACTTAGGCTTTTAAGACCTACTGACTTTCACTTGTATTCAGGCTCCTAAATTGCTTAGACATACTTACCCATAATTTATAGATAAAAAATAATCCAGGCTCCCAAATTAACTCATGTAAAATGTATTGGTTCTGCATGTGGCTGGCTGATTACTTGGAAAATTGGCTACGGCCTAGAAATCAACCAAGACCCCAATCTTGCAATGTAAAGTGGGGTACGCTGTACCAGTTTTATTGGAGCTGATCAAAGATATGAGAAATTTTTTCACAGGAAAATCTGAATCCTGTAAGTACATTTGATTTCCAAAATATGAACCACTGATCTTCATGCTTGTATTATTTTTAAAACTGTAAAACTGTATGAATAGTATATTAAGCAACTTCTAGCACTTTACCTTTTGCAGGAGATCTTTGAGTTATTAGGAGAGGAGGAGAAATTGCTTTTTGTTAAGCTCAGTACTCCTGTTGTATTGGACCTTGTATGGTATATACCAATCAACAGTTTTGGAAATCTTAAAAGAAAGCCTGGTCCTGCTGTCATGGAATTTGATAGAAATTTATGCGCCCGTAGATTTTTCTGCCAATAGTTGATATTATAACTTATAACATGCTTCTAAAAGTTACAGTGATGTTTGGAATCTTGTATTTCTTCCATTACTGTGATCAGAATCAGTATAATTAAAGAAGCACCAGTTCAACAAATAATAATAACTACACATTAAGTAACATGTCCCTTTTTTCATAAAAATAGGCTATCATCTTGTGCTGCATGTTTTTCAGTGAGTTGCACTGTGAGGTTTAGTACACATACATGACATATAGCTGGAAAAATATATTTGACTTTAAAAAAACAACAACAAATACTGTGATATTAAACTAGATATCTGAACCAGCAAAAATAGAAAAGAAATATGTCCATTGTTCATGCTGTGAAATCCTCAAAGCACTGAGAAACTTACAGCTGGAGTTTTTGCACTGTCAAATCTATTTCTACACTGATCTAGGACAAAAGTCTGTTAGCTTAATTAGACAATGAGTCCCACTGACTTCACATTTTGTACTTTAAGTCATATGTTTCAGTATAAATCTCTACAACTATATTACACAGCCTTTCTTCTTCAACGTCATCTTGTAAAGTTGACTCATGGTCTAGACACACCTGAGCACAAAACAATTAAAATATATCTATCTTTCTTGTAGGGCATATAAAGCATAATGGGTGGTAAAATAGAATATGTCCCAGATATAAATTGCCAGACTCTTTTGATATGGTAAATTAGACTAAATATTAAATGCTGCACTGTACAGTTTTCTGATGAGACAGGAAGGCAGTAAAACAGTTTAAGCGGTCCTCATCAGTTTGCAGATATCTTTTGTTTGCAATATTAACTTGCAGTAAGCCAAGAAAATCTGAAGTATAGCACATTGTTATAATAGAAATATTTCCCAGGGCCCTTACAGTATTAGGAGGGATGAGAATTCTATGTTCTTGTCTTTCCTATGAAGATTGAATAACAAAGGGTCATGTGATGCCATCAGATCTGCACTATGAACCATGGAAATCTGGTAGCATTTACCTATTTAAAGCACTGACAGTGGGTTCTGCACCAAATAGGGATCTGCTATTTGCATTGTAACCATGCACAGAATGATATTTTTTCCCCAATATGACAACTTTCCAGTATGGATATCTTTCAGAAAAGCACAGGAAATGACTTGTGCCATTCATATGAAAATTAAAATACAAATAGACTTGGCAACCCCTTGTCACTGCGGAAAATATAAAAACTTAAAGAAGCTCATGTCAGTGGAGGGGATAGAAATAAGTTCCTGAGCTGAGGACCCCCCAGAGAACTGCACTCAAGGGACGCTGAGAACTAAAGCTTTCTCACCACAATTTTGTCAACTATTTTTATCAGCAAAGGGAAATTTGAATGAGTCTCATACCTGGCAATATTGACCTCGTCAAGGGATTGTCTTAAGAAATGCTTCCTGAAGGGAAGCAGGCACTTTTCCTCCTGAAATTTCCCCCACAGGTGTAAATGCAGCACTTCCTCATTGGTCTTACTTATCCAACTCTCAGGCTGTAGCCCAGGGGTAGACAACCTATGGCATGCACACAAGCTGATTTTCGGTGGCACTCACACTGCCTGGGTCCTGGCCACAGGTCCGGGGGACTCTGCATTTTAATTTAATTTTAAATGAAGCTTCTTAAACATTTTAAAAACCTTATTTACTTTACATACAACAATAGTTTAGTTATATATTATAGACTTATAGAAAGAGACCTTCTAAAAACGTTAAAATGTATTACTGGCACGCGAAACCTTAAATTAGAGTGAATAAATGAAGACTCGGCACAACACTTCTGAAAGGTTGCCGACCCCTGCTGTAGCCCAAGGTTTCCCCAGCACCTCCAGAATCTGAGTGTCATCAGTAGAAATGTAAGCAAACTTGCATTTGTACCTTTCATATTCTGTCTGGAGAATGATACCTCTGTCTGGGTCAGTGGGGTCCTCTGTGCAAAACAATATGAAAATTCCGCACAGTAATAAAACCTTGACTCTATTAATCAATGGATTCACCTCTGGCTAATTAGGCTGTCCACAAGCTGGAATGGTTCCACTCTTCAGGACTTGCAGATACAATAGAGGAGGCTAAGAACATTTTTTTTCCTAGCTGCAGCATAAGATTTCAAAAAATCTTTATGAAATGATTATTCAGATTTGGCACATGAAAGTTAATATCTTTGCCTGTTGCAGGCTCTTAATATAAGGATCTGTGAGGAGGCAGCTGGGGCATGTAAGAACCACGAGAGCTGAGACTGGAGGGTAAAAGATTGTTAGAAAGTCATCTCAGATGGATAGAATGACCTGCCTGAATTCTCAATCAGAGCAATCTGGAATCACATTGTTTCCCTCAGCGTTCAAAGTTAATCTCCCTAACTGGGCTCTGATCCAGTGGATCCAAGCTCTTGTTGTCCTGGATCATACTGGAAAATGATAAGAAACATATTTTTTTTCATCCAGGAACTTCAGATAATCAACTTCTGAAGGGGCTGCTCCCACTGGAAGTTTTGGCATTTACTTCAATAAAACCAGGATCAATCTCTATGTCTGTTTTTGAAGTTCCCAACAGAATTAAGCCAAATAAAGGGCTCTGCCTTTCTCCTTTAGCAATTAGAATTGCTTTAGCAATTTCGCCATTGATGTCAATGGGAAAAATGATTGAAGCTGAATCCATTTCCGAGCTTTCCTATATTAGCATCTTCTCATCTATTGTCAGCAGCGGTTTTGAAAATTAAGTAAGGGCTAAATTAAATAGGGCTAAACTGTTGTCAACACCTTGTCAAGAAGACTTGTTTGGGGCAAGTCGTTACACTGTGTAGAAAAGTTTAGCTCTGTCCACAGTAGTGCTTCTTAAACCATTGTCAGCAATGATGGAACTGCATCCATTACTGACAGTAACTTTATCTCTCCTGTGAAATTTACCAGTGGTAATAAATGTCATCAATGGGGACAGCTGAACTGGGCCTCTGCACCAGCATTTCTCAAATGTAGCCAACGTGGCCTCATGCAGCCATCAGGGTCTTTTCATGGAGCCACAGCCTCCTGGGTGGTGATTGTCGGGGGTGGGGGGCAAAGCAGTGGCCAGGGGCCAGCAGGGGTTGGGCCTTGCCTTCCTCTAGAGCCACAAATGCCTGAGGAGCAGGCAGCTAGTGAGTTCCCCGCCTTCCCGGAGCAGTGGGGTTGGGCTCCAGCCCTGGGGTGGTGAGTGGCAGGCTCCAGCTGTGCAGTGGCGAGCTCCATTCCCTAGCCGCGGGACTTCAGGTTCCAGCCATGGGCTCCAACCGTGGGGCTGCGGCCCCAGGCTCCGTCCCCAGGCTCCAGCCCCCAGCTGCAGGGTTTCGGGCTCTGGCCGCAGGGTTGTGGAATACAGCCCCAGCCCCCAGACACGTGGCGGTGGGTGCTGGCCCTGGAATCACCCCGCCCACACACATACATCACCCCTGCCCCCCGCTTTGTCCTCCAGCCCCAGGTTTCATCCGCATGCTCTGTCCTCCTGCTGTGCAGCGGTGGATGCCGACAGTGGGCTCACCCACCCACACACCCCCATCACTCCTGGCCTCCACTGTGTCCTCTGGACCACAGGGCTCTGGTCCCTGAGCTCACCCCCCCATTGCCCCTGGCTCCTGCTGCCTCCCTGGACCCTCACCTCCCCCCCGCATTGCCTCTTCTGGTCCCTATTGCGTCCTCCAGCCCCAGGTTTCAGCTTCATGCTCCGTCCCCCTGCCATGTGGCAGAGGCTGCTGGCAGTGGATTCACCCGCTGTGTCCTCTGGTCCCTGGTCCCCAGCTGTAGGGCTCTGGTCCCAGGCCATGTTGCTGCAGGGCTCCAGTCTGCAGGCTCACAACCCATCATCCCTGGCTCCTGCTGCCTCCTTTGGCCCCTCACCTCACCCATCACCCTTGGCCCCTAGTGAATCCTCTGGCCCTCGTGCCAGGCAATGCAGCTGGGCTCACCCCCGCATCATCCCTGACCCCCACTGTGTCCTTTGGCCCCGGGTGTTGGTTGTGGGCTGTGTCCCCCTGCTGTGTGGCGGCAGGTGCCAGTGGCAGCCTCATTCCCCCCATTACTTCTGGCCCCCTCTGCATCCTCCAGCCCTAGTCACAGGGCTCTGATCCCCAGGTTCACCCTCCTCCATCGCCCCTGGCCCCCGATGCCTCCCCACCCACCTCCCCATCCAGGGCTTAATTTGTCCCCTGGCTTGCCAGGGTTGAGTAAGTCTGTTTTGAAAAGTGATATTTGTATGTTTGTTAATATCACTTTTCACTGCCTCCCAGCTAGCTAGCAAATCTGCTGCTGTGAAAGCACCTTATTTGTTTCTATTCTGTTTAGGTCCAATAAAGAATAGAGACAATTTTACATTATTTTTTATTGAGTCTGCAAAAAACTCCCTACATAAATAAATTACTATGATTTAGACATGTATATGTGCATATTTATTTGTTTTTCCTAAAGTTAATTAAGTATTTTAGGAAAAATTGTCAGAGCGGCCACCAGCACTCTGAGAACCCCTGCTCTAAACATTCCCTTCGTACAGGATGGCTGCAGTTTTAAGGATACAGAATCCTATATATATTCTGGGTAGTGAATATTACTCTATAGCTTTGAATATAAAAGGTTTAATTCAATTGTAAAAGAGTATATACTTTTCTCGAAAGTGGAACACAATTCTCCCAAGTAACTTGGGACTGATTCATCAGACTGTATATAGAGAGAAAGTAATAGCTTATTCTAATGTATTTTTGTCTATGTCCTTTTAATTTTTATATTATGTTACACACACACCACACCAGCTTCTAAATGTACATCTTTCTTCAAACAGCATAGAATTATGTCGAAATCTTTTGCAAGCTGGATGATATGGGTTTGAGCGTTGGCCTGCTAAAACCATGGTTGTGAGTTCAATCCTTGAGGGGGCCATTTGGGAATTTAGTTGGTGATTGATCCTGCTTTGAGCAGGGGGTTGGACTAGATGACCTTCTGAGGTCCATTCCAACTCTGATATTCTATATGACTTTAAAATTCCATAGCAAGCATTAAACAGTACAGATTATGTGGAAAAGTACACCCAGTCAGTATGCTCTAGGAGCCAGTCAGGTTTCTATATATGAATTTTCAGCAAAGAATCCTTTCAGCCTGACAAAATGTCCATGGATTTAAGGTTACATTGTAATTTTACAATCCAGCCCAAGTAAAGGGCAGCATGTAAGTGCAGCCCCAAGAGATGGGCAAGAACCAGTCTGTGACTAATCATCACAGAAGATGATTGGACTGATGGGCAGGTAGGCAGACATATAGGATATTTTAAAGCTTTTCCTGTCTTCTCTAACACCAGAAAGAGCATTCTAATTAGCTATGTAGTTCGAGCCCAGATCTGAATATTTCTGGGCTTCTTCCAAAATAAGGCGGAGAGAATATTGTAGGCCAGAACTATGGGGTTGCATAGCAGATTTTACATTCAGGTTAAATACCTGTGCTTTTGTGCATACATGTATGGTCTTTACTGGGTCCAGATTCTTGTCTGCTTATTTGTATAAATGTCAGGTCTTTGACAACTTTGGGAGTTGCTGGGTATTCCCCACCCAAATAAAGCACCATATGCTATTTCACATATCTGACAAGTCACTCTTAATAATCGTGATGAATATTTGCATGTGCTTGCTCTAGTTGTGCTGGTCATATTCATCTTAGCAATGTCAGAGTTCTGGCTTAGTTTTCAGCCTCGTAAATATTTATGTATCCTATGAACTCCTTTTAATATCCCTAAATGTCTATAATCATTGGGTTTTTTCAAAGTACCAATATTTGATCAATGTACTTACCTTGGGCTGAGAGCATGGCAAGTCTTAATACACAAAGAAATAAACTAAGAAGGCTCTCAGGCCTCACATATAATTTTTTAAGAACTCGGTCTTTTCACAATGACAAAAAAATATAATAACCGTATGATATTTCTCCAAGCCTGCAGTGGCGCAGTGTTCAGTAGCTGATTTAACCCAGTATAATAAACATTATTCTGATGGGATTTTGCTTTATACAATTTTGTCTAATACACAGTAAAATTGAATGCATTACATTAAAAATATTCTCTATTTTTAGATGGTGGTTTTTAATTAAATATTTTTTCATGCCTGAGTTTTGAAAACCATAAGTTGAAAATCATAAGTAAAATAAGTCATATCTATAGCTTAAATGAAATAAGCATTAAAAATCACCTTTAAGAGGGACAATCCTATGTGTAATTGTGCATGATATGTAACTCAATTTTATTGTAGTCATTGATATATATGATGGTTACATGATATATAATTCATGTATTTATTGTAACCATTTTTCTATTGAAATCTGGTATCAGACCGCTGCAGTGAGACAAATAGTTCAGTGTAATCAGAAGAAATCTTGTCTTTGCCCTCAGAACTGTCTGTCCCAATGTTCCCAATAATGTATAAAATGCTACTTAATCACAATTGTAACATGTTTGTTGGCAATTTCATTTTTTGTCTCACCTTGAGAGAGTAAGGTCAGCCCTCATGCGTATAATTTTATATCCTGCTATAATAGCTGGAATCCTACCTTGAATCCCTTACCTGCCTACAAAGAGGTCAGTTTGAACTGTAAATACATCTGTCAGTGAGGTAACACTCTTGGCTTTACGCTTGAGTGCTAACAGTTCTAGTAACTTTAAAACACTATGTTTCCAACTGTGTTACTGTAAAGCTAGGACATGTATGCTGCTCTGATTAATGATGTGTCTTGAAATTTTTCTCTTAACAAAAACTTGGTGTATAAGCTCTCTTTAACAGTTGTAAAGGTAGTCTATTTTCAGATTTGTTTTCTCTTCTGTATCTTTAAAAAACAACACACCAAGAAAAAATTCAGGCCAATATTATGCAATGCACGCTAGCACCATTGGATATTTGAAAGGCAGACAAAGAATTTCTATGCAATTATTACTTTTCTTCCTTTTCATATGGAGTTTTACTTCTTAGGGTCCAATGCTTATATCGGTGGGAGATGAAGGCACTCAGAACTTCCCAAGTTTGAGCCTCTATGGGTATGTTTACACTGCGATAAAAGACCTGCACCACAGTCGCAGCTGGCTCAGGCTCGTGGGGCTATAAAATTGCAGTATACGCATTTGAGCTTTGGCAAGTGCCCAGCCTCTGAGACCTTGTGAGGTGGGAGGGTCCTAGAACCTGGGCTCCAGCCTGAGCCCAAATGTCTACACAGTTATTCTGTAGCCCCACAACCCAAGTCCTGTGAGCCCGAGTCAGCTGATCTGGGCTTTGAGACTCGGTACCGTAGGTTTTTTATGGCAATATAGACATGTCCTATAATACATATACCCAGGTTACAGAATGAAGGCTCTCTAAGTCAGCACTGATGCACTCTACTAATTAACTGGTGGAAATTGCTGTAGCTCCATTGAATTCAATGGAGCTATGGAGATTTACATCATCTGAGGAACTGGCCAATAGAACTAGAAATGAACCCAAACTGGAACTTCAAGTCCAACTTCCTCTAAAATATAAGAAAGCTCAGATTTGGATCTGTTCTTCACAGCTTGGCCCATCAAGAATTAGAACTAAGTTGTCAAAAATCTGAGATCATCTTTCAGTGGGCTGAAACTCTTATCTGAAGTCAGAAGCCAGGAATTGGAGCCAAGAGTCAGGACCAGATTACCTGGGGTGAGGCAACAGAAGGGAAAGGCTGGGAAAAAGTAGGCAAAGGAGCTATCACTGCAGTGGGCCAGTGCTTTGAGCAGCCACTCAACTGTCTCAGTCTTTTTGTCTTTCTTTTGTGGAGTTTCCTACTGCTGGGAGAGGTACCCAAATGTGGGTCTGATCCCTCTCCTGCCCCCCGAGAGTAGTCATGCAGGGGAAGAGCAGGTCTCCCTAGCCCGGCCAGGATTAGTAGCTGGGAGCCCCCAGCTGGGGCACTCCCAGCAGCATGTGGGAGATTGGATCCACCTCCACCTCCAGGGAACTTCCTGTGGCTGCAGGAAGCTCCAGGGCTGCTGCGCAGCCACCGAGCTTCCTGCAGCAGGGGGAAGTACCTGGAGTTGATTCTGGTCTCCCCCCAAGATAGGCCGTGCAGGAGATGGGGAAATCCCATCTCTCCCTAGCTGGGGGACTAGCAGCTGGATCCTGGAGAATGATAGGAGTCCATGGCTGGGGCGTCTCCAGCCCTGCCCGTCCGCAACCCCTCCAATAGCTAGATTTCATGGAGAGGGCTTATTTCACAGTCCATGACAGGTTTTTCACGGCCGTAAATTTGGTAGGGCACTAGTTATGTTCATAGACAATTGTTTCCACAGTACTGTTTGTGTAGTTTTATATACTAAAAGTTACTGAGTGTGTTGCACTGGGTGTGTTCCTTTAATTAGTATGCCAGCTAGGATCTGAAATCAGTGCTCATCCTAGTCATTATCCAGACTGTCTTTCCCATTTGTTCCTGGCTTTTTTTACCTAGTATTCCGCTGATTCTGGTACTCAAATGAGTCCCATTAAATGTAAAAATGTTCATCATATGTTTGTTTATAGTTAAGATTTGTGCAAGTGATGTGGGACAAGGCTGAATGATTCTGTTATATACATCTTGTCAGGAAAGCTTAAAATGTGTACATTCTTTAAAAAATGTGTACATTCTTTGGTTAATTTTCACAAAATTCTGGTCATCCTTCAAATACAGTTCAAATAGAACCTCTCTATTGGATGCAGGAGTTACCACAAAAGCGTATGGCCTTTCACTGGAATATTTCACATTTTTAAATGGCAAATATTATGCAGCGCATAGGCCATTAGTCCTCTGTAACAGTGGTCTTCCAGTGAGATCAGGAAGACACCATTTGAAAAATAACCACTTACATAATTTCTCAAGCTTAAGTAGCCCAATTAAGTGTGAAATCCTGGCCCCATAGGGGTCAATGGGAGTTTTGCCACTGACCTCAATGGAGTCAGGGTTTCAATTAAATTGTCACAGAGTGACCTGTCCCTTTAAGGTGAGTTCAAAGACCAGCTTCTGCCTGGTTTCTGCCCAGCTGAGAAGCATTCTGGGACTAATAGTTATCCCCAGGGCGTACATTGTAACTGTAGGCCTTGCAGTCGTGTGTGCTGAGAAAGGGGATGGGAATAATAATCCTTTAATCGTGAGTGAGACACACATAAGGAACAGAAGCTGCTCTGGGCCTCTCCCTTGAGACAGGCTGCTGCTGCTGGGTCCTCTGGGCAAAGGGCCTGGGAAGGGTGAAAATTGTGTGGCGTGGGCTAGGTAAATAGTTTCTTTATATAGAGAGATTTTATGTTTTCCACTGATGCATCCATCATTAGTCACGGTCAGGAACAAGTTAGTGGACAAGAGCGACAATTGATCTTTTCCAGTGTGGTAGTTCTTCTATTCTCATGACCTATAACTAGACTTGGCAGAATTAGATACTTTAAAAAGTAATTTTGACAGATAATACTAATGTTTACTGTATGCATTTTTTCTATTTTTATCTATTTACATTTTCGCAGTTGGGCAGAATTATGGGTTTAAAGCTTTTTTCTTTTTATCAATTTAAATGTTCACAGTTGTGGGAAATTATGGGGTGGAGGTCAGACAATGCAGCAGTCAGACAACAATTATTTCATGATAGTAAACGTTGAGTTTCAAAAAGTCAAAGCTTTATAACCGTAAAAAACACAAATTATCAACATCATCTATCAAAATATTCAAAGTAAATACCGTTACATCAAATTCTAATTAATCTCAAGCAGCATTTTTTTTCTTTGTCTATCTGTAAATGTCAATTATTATTGATGGAAATATTTTTTTCTTCGGTTTGTATGTGTTTGGTGAAATTGACGTTTACTGACATTTACCGATAAAAATCGAATCTTTCCAAGTCTATGTATAACTCACTAGTAGCAAAGTATGTTATAACAAGAAGTAAGCTAGGAAGTATTTGCACATAAGTGAAAATAAACTTTCTTGCCTTCTTCAGGTGTTTGATGTATTTTGCTACAGAAAGATATAACTTCTTTATGTTTATCGATTGCAGTCATTTGATAAGTGGACACAATTTCCCTGGGCTGGATCCCCATAAGATAGTATTCTGTGCATCTGCAGATCAGCACTTTTCATTGTCCTTATTTCTTGCTTATTGGCTGAGAGATTTGGCTGCTATTTGATCTGAGGGAAGAAAGCTTGTCAGTTCAAATCCTGAGTAACTTGTTCCTTTGTTGCTGATCCATGGTTTGACATCATGGAACATTCTAGCACCGGGGATATTTTTTCTTCCTTTTCTTTCCTTATGTTTTTCTGATTTTTAAAAAATGTATTTATTTATCACTACTGTTTCCATCAAGGGAGACAGTTGCTTATATTAAATTTACACTGCCATTACAGTAACTACGATCAGTAAGACAGCAAAGCTCTGTCATAAAATTATGTTTATATATTAGTCAGGGATAGGACATGCTTATATTTTCTTTACTCTCTTAACAGCTTGTTAAAGCTGCATATGGCTCATCTTTTCTTTTGAGAGTTGGGATCAGATCAGTGCACAGAAGTGATGAGATTGTTTTAGCCTTTTGTTAAAACATACACAAAGTACTATAGGGTTGATTTTTCTTTCAGCTGAACTAAGGTTGACATTTTTTCTAATATTTTTTTCTTTGCATTTTTTCCAGGGAGTTTAATGGTGGGTTTTAATTTGTAAGATCTATTCACCAGTTAATTGTCATCTGTTCTTTACAGGTTAGATGTAGGTATGCTATGTATAAAATATCGGAACTTCTTCTTAATAATAGTAATAATAATGATACTTATCATTCTAATAGCATCTTTCATCTGATAATCTCAAAACGCTTTACTTACGTGGATAATTATTAACCCTATTTTACAGGTGAAGTAACTGAGGCACAGAGAGATGAAATGACATGCCAAAGTCACAGTGCAACCCAGAATAAAACCCTGGCTGCTTTGCTTTCCAGTCCTTCTCTCTAACCAGTAGGCCATGTTCTCACTGAGGTCATTAGTGCATTTTTTTAATGCTCCCATAAAGATTCTAGACTGGGACTTTGGGAATTAAATGTTATATTTAGCCATGTTATAGGGCACCGAATTCTTTCTGCTGCTGTCTCAACCTTGTTCTATAGAGATCATCTCTAAGCGCAAAGGTGCAATTCAGTTTCCAGTTGTAATGGTGATTTTACAATGCTGAGAATTCTCTCTTGAATTGAGACCTTTGGAATAGGCCATAGAACAGACTTTAGATTGCAGTGACTTTTGGTCTCTATTCACCTAAAACAAATTTGAACTGGTGGTAACCTAGAGGTGAAAGGTTCCATATCCCATTACTGATCACCTCAACCAAGAAGTTCTTTCTTCTTTATCCATTTCCCCCAAACATAACTCATTTTCTACTGTAATTTAAATTGTATTCCTTCTGTGTATATTTTTCTATATAGTAGGTGAAAAAACATATCATCATGAATATTTGATAAATTACAAGAGTGGGGCTGATGTATTGGTTTACTTAGAGGCTTTGCATTCACCTTAATAAAAAGTAGGAATGCGTGTTTTCTTTTTAAGTGTTCTATTTTGACCATTAAGTTAGCAGAGGAGTCATTTATGACCATAATACAGTACAACTTTTACTTATCCAAATGTCATGAGAGGATTAGGGGAAATTGAATAAGTTTGCATAATTAATGGTATTTTCACCACCATATAAAATTACTAATTTTAAAGAATGGATGTCCCTGTAATGTTTTTTTCATATACATTTAGATAAGAAGAGGCTAAAGTTAATGTTGGCGGGACAAATACAGCCCATGCTGTTGAACAGTGCAGTCTATTGCCAAATTCATTAATGGTGTAGCAATATTATTTAAGTGCCTACAATGGCGAGCTGGGTTGGGAATTTTAAGATGAAAAATGCAGTTTCCACAAAATCAAGATTTTCCCATAGGAAAATTTTGATTTTGCTGAAAATTTTCAGTCTGCCATTGGAATAATCAAAATGAAATATTTTGTTTCAGTTCAGTTTGAGCCAAATCAGAACTTTTTGTTGAACTGAACTGAACTGAACTGTTGAAACTGAACATTTCATTTTGAATCAGTTCAGCTAACCACTAAATTGCATTTCCATAGCAGTGCATTGCCTCATGGGTGTTGAAGTTTAGGCACCCATTCTCTTGTATGGGCCAAGCTAACTGGAGCACTACATCTCCCATAATGCAATGTGGGCACTCCCCTCTGACCAGGCTGCTCGGTATATCACAGGAATTACATGCTGGGTGAATTATGGGAGATTTATTCTGGCTCATTAGGGAGAATGGGATATCTGGTTTCCCCAAACTACAATCCCATAAGGCAATGAATCACAATGGGAAAATGCAGTTTAATGTTGAATTGGTTTGAAACTAAATGCTTTGGGTCAGCCCAACAAACCAAAATTAAATGTTTCAACATTTTGGAATTGATTTTTTTTTTTTTTTTTTTGGAATTTCCAATCTGTGAAAAATTTCAACTTTTTGTTCTGAGTTGAGGTGAAACCAAATGTTGGATTTTTCCATGAGACAGAAGTTCAAATTTCACTCCCCTTTACTGCAATGTGCTTGACACTGTACAAGACAAAGACAGTCCCTATCCCAAAGAGCTTATATTTTAGAACACAGACCTGTATAAACCCCAGAGCTAGAAGACTTAGAGGGCTGGCACTATCTGCTGCCTCTGTGGGGAGTGGGGGGGAAGCCAGCTCTGGCCAGTCTCACTTTCATGGATGGAGTGTGCCAGTACTGAGGTGGCACCGAGCATTCTGTATCTCAGCTGCTACACTGGCTGGTTCTTGCTCACATCCTCAGGGTCAAACTGATCACCATATGTGGGGTTGGGAAGGAATTTTCCCCTAGGTTAGATTGGCAGTGAGTTTGGGGTTTTTTCACCTTCTGCAGAGTGTGGCTGTGGGTCACTTGCCCGGATTATCTGGGTATAGCTCACTGAATCATTTCCCTTCCATGGCAGGAGCCTCAGGCATTGGTGCACCTCAGTCCTGCCTATTCTCTCACTATGGCATAGAGTAGTCTGGTTTCCTGTGGGCTGTAATACTTTGTTATAATTTCAGTTGATGGGTTTAGTGTGTGGGTGCTGGGTAATGTTGGTGACCTGTGATATATAGGAGGTCAGATTAGTTGATCTGGTGGTTCCTTCTGGCCTTAAACTTTATAACTCTATGAATTCTAATGTTGCTTATCCATAGTTCCACATATTATGATTTTATTGCTTGAGTTAGAATCCGTCTGTTCTGACTGTATAACTGATCTTAGATTGTTACTTCAACTGAACACTAGAACAGTCAGCAGTGGAACCGAGTCGAGTTAGAGTTGGTCAAGAATTTTACAACTAAATGGTTTTTCATTGGAAAATGGTGATTCTTCTAAACGAAAACTGTTGGGAAGAGAGGCTTAATTTTGACAAATCTCCAGATTGAAACAGTTTCATTTTTTTATTCGAAATGACTTCCTGTTTTTGAAATTTGAGGTTTTTAAACCTTTTTTAGTATAAATTAATAAAAAAGGTAAAAATGAAATGAAGTGTTTTGAAATGATCAAACTGAAATGTTGTGAGTTAATCCAAATTTTGGATCAGTTCATAAACATTTGAGATTTTGATTTCTTGCTTTCATTTGGGGCCTCCAGGTACTACTGTAATACAATTAATCTGTAATAATAACGGATGATGCTGATGGAGTATTTTTTGTTTTCAGTGTGTTTTATAAATAACACATGACTTCAAAACAGGAAAAATAAATCACAGGGCCAAATCCTCCCGTCTCCCCCCCCCCGTCCCCTCCCCAAGAGCTGCATCTAAAATCCACAACTCAGTATGTGGCTGCTGCTCACGCTTTGATGGCTGTGGAATTGTTTAACTAATCAGGGTAGCTTTCACTGTCTCACAAGTTCTGGTACAACTTTCAATCACACTCCCCCTCCCCCCCAACATTTGAGCATCTCTAGCTTAGTATTTATTGGGAACCCTGCTTGCTTTTTCCTTCAACTTCCTCTTTTATTATCATTTTGACAAGTCGCTGGTAGTCTCTTCTTCCCTACTGAGTCATTTGCTTTTGAATTACTCAGCTTCTGTCTGCTTTCAGCTGGGCTCTATTCCAGACATTTTCATGGAAATATGTTCCTTTGATTTAATAATGATTTGTTTTCCTAGGCTTGTTATTTGAACTACTGGTAGTTTATTGTCTCCTGATTTTCAGATAAATCTACCATGTAGCTATAGCAAGCAATTGGAGTTTGTGAAGCTTAGCAGCATAATAGTGTGGGATCATAGGCTAAGGTAAAGGCAGATGCTACTTATGCATGGCTTATTACTGTGTTAGTATACAGGCTGATGATTATATGATAGGTCTTCAACCTAAACTAGGCAGGGCTGGCTACCCAGAAGGTCCAAAGTGTATAGCTAGCCAAATATCATAGAGAGTGGGCCAAAATTCAGCCCCAGTGTAACTTCAGTTGTGTGAATGGACTAACAACAAGTATGAATTAGACCCAGCATTAGGGGGTCACAAAAGTCACTTAGGTTACAGATCATGTCAGAATGCCTTCTGCCTCCTAATATGCGCAGCCAAAGAAGAGCATTTGATTACTCCTAAGCATGTACCACATCCCCTCCTTGGGGAGTGGATGCTTATTACACATAGAATTTATTTGAGTTTATTCACACTAACATTAATACTAGCTGTTTTATTTCATGTCTTTGTTAGTATTCATTTATTACAATTTGCTAGCTGCTTCTAACATCAGCTTTTTTCTGTTAGCATCTGGAAATATGAACCATCATTCAATGTCCTACTTCCCCTTTTCTATTTCAGAAAGTATATCCAACCTTTGGAACCTTAAATCAGACATCCTAAATCTTGTGATCATCCTTGGACATTCACTTTGTTACACCATCACTTTTAGGGCATGGTGCGATATCTGTCCTTTTACATAGGCATAACAGAGCCGGTAATGGTCCAAAAATGGTTCTCTTGGAGAACAAACACCATGATCAATCACACATGATTTAAGGTAAGGTGGAGTTGGTACCCTGTTCTAACAGAAGTGATGCAATCAATAATAGACATAACACTCTGACATGTAAGTCAGGGACATAGCAAGCCAAAATGGGGAAAAAACTACTTCCCAAGATATGGCTTAAATATCAGTATCATGGAGTTTAAATACTACAGTCACAGGCTTTTTAGGATAAGGTAAGTTGCCCTTTGAGTGGCCTAACCTTAGTGCAGACCAGCCTCCCTCAGCTAAAGTAAAATTGGATCTGCTATTTTTCTTCAGCCAAGTCCCAAAGGAAACCCAGAATATCATTCACCTTTCTGGTTTCCCCCCTGAAGAAAGAAAACCTTCCAAGTTATTCCTGTAACTTCAACCTTCTGCTCTGATTCCTGTGGTTGGTCACCACCCAGCTCCCTGACTTTCCCCCCCAGCGTCCTTTTTTTCCCCCCGAAGGTGACTTTTTTCATTGCATTCAGCTCTGTTATTTATAGATCTCTGCAATCAAGAGAAACAGGGGCAGCTGTCATCTGTGCAGAGGGCGAGGATTAGTCCCTTCCTGTCTAACTTCTGGATAGTGTTTATAAACCCCATCAGAGGCATCTTGATATCAAGTGCACATTAGAGGAGCCACTTTGGACACACAGTACCCATTGCTAGACCCTGTCTTGTTGGTGATGTAGATGAGTTATATAATATGAGGTGGCAGCAATTTTGCTTGGGCATGCTTTGTCAGCACTTGGATCATGGAACAAAACTGCCATTGTAACTACTTTTCAGACACTCACACTCTTATCTTGCTGGCCTAGATGCAGCTGATGTAGGTCACCAGGTGTCTTTGATCAAACATAGCCTTCTTTTTCACACAATGCGTGATTTTCCCTACTGTCCATGCAGTGTGGTCTAGCAATATGGAGCAGAATTTGGTTGGGTGAGTATACAAGAGGAGGGAGTGGGGTTGCTAGTTACTGCTCAGGAATATCTTCAATAGGTTTAATTTAATTTGCTAGGGGTACCAGTTGCTATGGGTACAGGTTTCATGCCAAGAAGACAGTTTCAAAGAGATTAACAGACTTTTGCAATAGTCTTATAGTTAGGACTTCTCCTTAAGACTGCCCATTGTTCTGTGGTTTTCTTCAATCTTGATTAGATCTATATTGTGAAGTAAAGTTCACAGAGACCTGAAAGGTCCTGTAATGAGCACAAATATCTCTGGTACTCAGTGTAATGCAAACATTGACTTTTGGCTAGCTCTCATTACTTCTGAGTCAATGGAGTAGAGGGTAGCCATTTCAATTAATTCAGAGTAATAATTAAGGATTGATATTTTTCATGGCAGTTTTTAAATTAAAGTGATTGCTCAAGCAAAGTCATGGCAAGTTCTAGTAAGTCTTTTATTTTAATATAATCTTTTCGTAATCTTTTACCTTTCTACGTGTATTGCTCTTGTTCTTGATGCTCTGACATTGCAGAAGTAGTTGTAACACCATTTTTTCTGTGTCTGTGTCTGACTATGTTGTCTCACTTCTCCTTTTGCAATGTGTAAATGACTAAAATAAAAAGTTAAAGAAAAAAACAGTTAATGTTGTGATGAACTTTTATGAGCTGTTATTGTAACGTGATGTATTTCAAGGATTGTGGCAGGGAACTAACTAGCAGGGGTGAGTGGAGGGCTGAAAAATAAGGGAGCTGGGGCCAGTACGAGGGAGTATGGAAAAGATACAAGAACCACAGAACGGGACAAGAAAGCCAGGCTAATGGACTCAAAATATGTGTGGTGAGTGCAGATGGCAAGGAGCTAGTTTGTTTGTATTCATGGACTTTGGCAGGTCAAGTAGGAGATTTTTTTTGTCACAACCCTGGGGCAGAGATACAATGTGAATGTATGCTGTCTGTAGGGATCTTCTGCATCAGCTCTCTGTGTTCTGATTGTACACAATCTCCATTAGTTGTAATAGTTCACCCTGGAAAGGTACAATGGGTGTGAACAGTCCGTAGTAAGTCAAGCACAGCAGACATGTTGGTGGCTACCTGAGTGCCAAAGCAATCCAGACATTTTGAGAGGCCTACTGCCTCACTTTCCAGGCAATCCAGTAGAGAGATGTTTGCGGGTCAGTAGTAATGATTCTGTATCGTTCATCACCATGTGTCTCAACAGGAAGCCACCCCCAGAGTGGCTGGTACTGTCCTAGTTCTGCTGCATGTGGAGCCCTCCATAGCGTCATAGAAGCTTTCCACTAAGACAGAAGGTTTCAAGTATTGTACAAACATCTTCTTAAAACTGAAATACAGTTTATAGGCAGTTTTTATCTTTTCAAACTATCTGCATTTGATCTGACACTGCAGATACCAAAGGTTGTATGTTAGTGTTTTACATTACAAAGCAGCATTGCAAGTAGGGGGAATCTGTACATTCAGGATTCTATTTGTCCTTAGCCAGACTGCTTTTTCTGCCCTCTCATTCTGTGGATTTTTCATCTGGGAAAAAAAAAGACCTGCATCCATACTAAGACTTAGGGTAAAAGTAAATCCATTTTTATTAACCAACAGCTTCTCCAGGAAGAAAAATATACATAAGTATTATTTTGGTTTTGCTAGATGCTATCCTTAAACCCTCCCCCCCCCCCACACACCAATGACAAACCAAAAAAACCTTAGCAGTGACCAGCCCTTGATTTCAAAACTACAGTTTTAAGACCCCAAATCTGTGTTAACTCATCTACTTTGTTTTCTCTTAAAACTTCCTGGAGTGCTAAGAGGGAAGAAGAACCAAAAAAAGAAAACTATTTGATGTGGTGAAAACGCCCCACAAGAACAAATCTAAAGATGAAAGTTTACTAGATTAGCAAAATAATAAGGAATTCTGGAGAATAACATATTTTAAATGTGCAGTCATTAATTAGAAGAGGCAAGTGTGTTGTCCAGGACAATAGTACTCTCATGCAACCATTTTTCTGCTGTAAGTATCAAAGTGCACCTCTACCCCGATATAACGCTGTCCTCGGGAGCCAAAAAATCTTACCGCATTATAGATAAAACCATGTTATATTGAACTTGCTTTGATCCGCCAGAGTGCACAGCCCCGCCCCCCCCCGGAGCTCTGCTTTACCGCATTATATCCGAATTCGTGTTATATCAGGTCGCGTTATATTGGGGTAGAGGTGTACTCCATAAAGGAAGTAGAGATCCAAGGTGCCTGTTGGGCCTCCATTGCCATAGTATCTGAACACCTCACAATCTTTAATGAATTTATCATCACAGCATCCTTGTAAGTGTGTGTGTGTGTGGGGGGGGGTGTTGTTGTTGTTCCATTTTACAGGCACAGAGAAATGATGTGATTAACCCAAATTCACAGAGGAAATCTGTGATCTAGCAGGGACTTGAACCCAGGTTTCACAACTTTTCAGCTAGTGCCCTAACCACTGGACAACCCTTCCTCTCAGCTGGGTAAGGAAACTGAGGCAGAGAAGTGAAGTGACTTGCCCAAAGTCACACAATGCATCAGTTGGTGCAGCAATTGTGGAACCTCTAACACAGCAACTGCTATATCCTCTCACTATGTTTCAGAGAGTAAGGGGAAGAGAGGAATTGTTTCTATTTGATTTATACCAAATGTAAAATGTATTTGCCTCTGGAAAAATCTAAATGAATTAATGGGGTTTTTAATTGTATTGTGAGTCCAGGATTTCTACTGTGTTCACTTGTTTGCATATTTTAACTTCTTAGTTAAATTTTATCTATTCACAGTTGTGTTTGGTGTGGAATTTAGCACTGTTAGCAGTCTAAAGATTCATAAAATGCCTAACCATATGTTTTCTTGCCCTTCAACATTTAGTACAAAATTCAAAATGTGCATCTTGAAAATATTCTTAGACTCATAACCAAATGTTGATGCTACATTATAAATACTGCACGACAACATTAAAAGTTAATTTTTCTAAGAAGCCACAGCATTTTCCTATTAATAGAGAAACATAGTGAAATAGCAGGTAGGAGAGCAGAAAGAAACATATGATGCCTATTTTCTTGTCATTTATGCCTATTTATTTTTCCCACAGATACATTATACATATACATATACATTACGATTACATCAGATTTCATAAGCTAAACAGGGTCAGGCTTGGTCAGTACGGGGTCAGTAAGAGAGATCTTAAAAATGAAATCCAAAGGCTGCAAGAAGTTGTGTTGATGATTCAAGACTTCTTCCTCTGAGTTTGTATTTATCCAGCATAGTGTATAGGTGTGCTGTGCTGCTGGAATTAGCATTTCAAGTGAAACATGAATCAGAGCTCCAAATCACTTGGGGCCATGAAGGATATCATGACTTTTTCTTTTCTTTTCTTTTCTTTTCTCTTCCACAAGAATCCATATTTAACTTTTTATCCAGTTTTCATTATATTTGCACTCTTTAGCTTCAATTTATTTACTTTCATTCTGCCTCCTAAAATATGATGTAGAATTGGCCTAAGACGGCTGGAAAAAAATGCAAGAACAGCTGATCCTGCAAAAAACAAAACAAAATAAAATAACAACCCATCATCTTGGTATGGATGAATTCTCACAAAATCAGTGGTTCTGACGAGATTTCTACCATGTCAAGAAAAAATCAAAGAAAATTAGTTTTTACAAGGTTTTGGTCATATCTAAATTGGAAATGGCCCTTTCTAGGTTTGGATCTGAATTAAAGCTGTAGAAAGTAGGGTTCCTACTTAAAGATTCATATTTAGCCCCCTGGAAATTTTATGGCATTCAGGTTTAAGATCCAAATTTTAGCCCAGGTATCAATAGATACTGGGGTGAAATCCTAGCCCCTTTGAAATAAATAGGACAGTAATGATGTAAAACTGCCCCAAATTAATAGAGTGCAAAACCATTCTCCAGCAAAACAAAGACTTGCTGCTAAACTGCACCACTGCAGCAAATGAAATAAAGAGAACATTTTTCTCTGTCATAACAGCCATAAAATCACAGCTGGAAGAGTTATTAGCCATAGAGAGTTGGTAATCAGGCAATGCTGCACATAATTTAGAGCTGGCCAAAAATGGCAATTTGTTTCTGAAAACTATTATGTTTGAAATTTCATAGAATTTTTTCATCAAAAGGGAAAAATGAATTTTCACTTGAAATTGAACATCATGATTTTCAAGGCAGTTTGTTTATTTACCTCCTTTCTCTTTCAGAGGGGCAGAAAAAGGAGAGAAAGAGGGGAGGAGAACTAAAAATGAAAACTTGAAATTTTCCATTCTGAGCTGAATTGAAACAAAATTTTTCATTTTGAGAAAAATTTCAGAAAAGGACAAATAATACAATTTTTGTGAAAAAACGTGTATCATTCAAAAAGCTATTTTTTGTGGGGGGAAAATGACCGTGTCTACTATAATCCAAGCATCAGACCTAAGCACTAACCACTGTGAATAGTTCTTTTCCTACTTTTCAGAAAGCCAAACATGACAAGAACTTTCTAAGAAACAATACAGTATACGAGACTGGTTGTCATTAATCGAATTTCAGGGTACTCTTTATGCTATTGATTACTTGCACTGGAGGACTAGATGGATACAAAATGGCCTGGGGATCACAATGTGCAAAGATGACTCAGTCACCTTTCAACTTCCCACCCTTTCCCTTCCTCAGCAGTTCTGAGAGCTACTCTGAGTAAGAATGTCAGGATTTGGCCCAAAATGCAAATAAATTCATATAAATGAGGAATTAGAAATCAACCTCTGCACAAATATTTAAAGTTATATAGGGAAATCAATAATTCCTATGCAGTCTGTTATTCTGAGCAAAAGCTAATAGTAATTGGATAGTATAAAGGATATGAAACATGCTCTAGTACAATCAATATTTTTTTCCAATCTTCCTCATCATCACACATAAGGAAAAAAAATCAACCTCATCTGCCAGCTAAGATCTGTCATTTATCTCATAAAAGAAACAAAGTAAATTAATAGCAGGAAATGTATTTTTCTGTGTTTATAATTAGAGCTTGGTTAAATTTTTGAATGAATAATGTATTAATTGAAAAATGCATTCTTGGTCTACCCAAAACTAATTGCTAATTTGCGTCAAAAGTCTCTGAATAGTTTTGGACAAGAAAAGGTTTTTGGATAGATTCACATAGGCACTTAGGTACCATTCACAAAATAAAAACAATGAGGCGTCATTGTGGCACCTTAGAGACTAACAAATTTATTTGGGCATAAGCTTTCGTGGGCTAAAACCCACTTCATCAGATGCATGGAGTGGAACATACAGTAGGGAGGTATAAATACACAGCATATGAAAAGATGGGAATTGCCTTTCTAAGTGGGGGGTCAGTGCTAACGAGCCAATTCAATTAAGGTGGAAGTGGGCTATTCTCAACAGTTGACAAGAAGGGGTGGAAATCACTTTTGTACTGCTAATGAGGCCAATGTAAACAAAGTGGCCCATTTCAAACAGTTGACAAGAAGGCGTGAGTATCAGCAAGGGGAAATTAGTTTTTGTAGTGACCCATCCACTCCCAGTCTTTATTCAGGCCTAATTTGATGGTGTCCAGTTTTCAAATTAAATCTGCAGTTTCTCATTGGAGTCTGTTTCTGAAGGTTTTTTGTTGAAGAATTGCCACTTTTAAGTCTGTTATTGAGTGTCCAGGGAGATTGAAGTGTTCTCCTACTGGTTTTTTAATGTTGTAATTCCTGATGTCAGATTTGTATCTATTTATTTTTTTGCATAGAGACTGTCCAGTTTGGCCAATGTACATGGCAGAGGGGTAGTGCTGGCACATGATGGCATATATCACATTGCTAGATGTGCAGGTGAACGAGCCCCTGATGGTGTGGCTGATGGGGTTAGGTCCTATGATGGTGTCACTTGAATAGATATGTGGACAGAGTTGGCACCGGGGTTTATTGCAGGGTTTGGTTCCTGGGTTAGTGTTATTGTCGTGTGGTGTGTAACTCACATCTTTTCATATGGTGTGTATTTATATCTCCCTATTGTATGTTCCACTCCATGCATCTGATGAAGTCGGTTTTAGCCCACGAAAGCTTATGCCCAAATAAATTTGTTAGTCTCCAAAGTGCCACAAGGACTCCTCATTGTTTTTGCTGATACAGACTAACATAGCTACCACTCTGAAGCCATTCGCAAAATAATAATGATATCACTTGTTTTTCCCCAATAATCTAGTACATAGCACACTCATCCAAAATATGGGAGATCCCAGTTCAAGTCCCCACTCTGCCTATCATGGAGCAGGGACTTAAACTTGAGTCTCCAACATTGCAGTTATGATTTCACTGAGTGCAATGTAGGTGGTCCAAGTTCCAATCCCTGCTCCACATGGGGCAATAGAGGGACTTGGGTGAATGCTCTAACCATTGAAATATCAGCCCCAAACACATTATTAGTTTTGTTTTGTTTTCTGAGGAAACTGAAATTTGTGTTTTGGATCAGTCCAAAATGATTTTTTTTCCAGTTAGACCAGTGAACTAAAAAGTCAATTATTCACCCAACTATTTATAATAATGAAAAAAGGATTTCTGAGCACATCTTGCATTCTTTGGGCCATTTCTGATCTCAGGGAATCCATTAGAAATCTGGAGTAACTTGTATGGAGTTTTTCCAGTTTTTCAACAGGAGAAAGGAGATCAGAGTCTGGCCATTACATATTCTATCTTCTCTTGGGGATACTGGGGAAATGGGGAAGGAAAGAAGGGAGTAATTTTTCACAAAACTGCATAGTTTCAACAATATGCAAATTTCTGACTTCCTGAGTTAATTTGCATCCAATTTTCACTCACCAGTGGTAGGTTTGCAGTGGCTCTTCCAACAACTAATATTTATAAATTAATTAAATTCCAGAATAAAGGGTCCTGCAATTTGTCGGTGTCATCATGCAATTTAGATATTAGTCTTTTATAGAAATACTTTTTTTTGCTAAACCCATAATCCTTTCTTCCTCAGCTGGTCTTGGTTCTGCTCTCAATGACTGAGTAAATTTTGTTTTACCAACCACAAGGCTTGCAGGATTTTTCTTTGATACATCTGGAACTTAGGTGGCCTATTAAAATAATAAAACACAATTGAGACAGCAGACCCTATTGTCAATAAACTCTTCCTCCAGTAACTAAAGAAATGTTATTAAGATCTCTTCCTGTGTAAGCCTTAATGCTTGGATATTCCCAATATGTGTTTTAAAGTTAACTAGGGCATAAGAACACCACCACCAAGCCCCAGTTACCTTAAAGACGCAAGACACTGCTAAGATCAAATCCAATATGTCTCATGTAATAATGTCATATTGCATTAATTTTACATTTTTGGGCCAATGGAGCTCCATTGATGTCAAGGTAATTTCACTCTTCTATGTCAGCAGTGAATTTGTCCCTACATCTCTAACTTTATCTCAGGTGTTGTTGTATAGACCAGACCAATTTTTGTGTATCTAACTCCCACATCCTTCTCCCATATGTACTGAAGAAAATGATGTGGGTCATCTGCATGTAAAGCACTTGGGTGGAATTTTTAATGGTGTAACTAGAGCTTTCTATATAATATGGATTAATTTTCCAAAAAATTGCACGTTTGCTGAGGACAAGAACCCAGTACATTCACTGGGAAGCTGCAATTGCTGGATTTCTGCCAGTGCTTTTGGCTTATGTTATACTAACAGATGTTGGGCACTCTGCAGTATTTATCCTTACACATGCCAACCAGTTTAGTTATCTGAGTAGCATTGCCTCTGTGTTTGTGGGATTCATATAATTTCACTAGTAAGCAGGCATATTTCCCAAACACTATACAGAAATATGACATCAGTGAGTTCTTAAAACTATTCCAAATTCATGGAAGCAATGGCACAAAGTCATTCCTCTGCAGCACAAAGTCTGACTGCAGGACTATGCTGTTGTAATAATGGAAGTAAAAAGAACTTCTGCTCTTATGCCATCACAGCTACAAATCATAACTGGCGAGCTATTTGCTATCGTGAGGTTCAGGTAAGTACTTCAAAGCTCACCTGTATAGCTAAGGCATAATTGCCAAGATTATAAAGGGGACCATTGTACAAATAAATATTGAATATAATATTAAAAACCACCGCCTTCTCTTCAGTCAAAACTCTCCCTACAAAAGCTATGTGAAATGAAGGGGGAGAAAAATTCATTTTTATAAAGGGCACTAAATCATCAATCTGAATGTATAGCTTAATTGAGTAACTACGTCATTTATTTTTATTATTGTTGCCTTTTTCTCTCCAGCCTCTCTGTTATGTTTTTCACTTGTAGTATCAAATCCTGTCCCACATGTAACAATATTTGCAGTTCTCGCATTGGTCTGATCTCCCATGTACATGTTCACCTGTAGTGTTTGCTGAATCTTCGTACGTTGACAGCAGTATGAGACTCCATCATCATCCGTGTCAAATCAAAGTCATGTACTCTTCAGGGCAGAGACTGCACCTGCATTTGTTTGTCAGGCATCTAGCACTTTTCTGGGATCTCCAAAAATAATAATTAGAGCTGGGTGGGAAATGGTATTTTTTTCCACATGCAGAATGTTTTGGGTTTGTCAGTCAAAAAGTGAAATGTTTTCAGGTGTTTGACAAAAAACTGATGAAAACTGATTTTCTGTCATGAAAGTATTCATTTAGACAAAAAAACGGAGAGATTTACAACTCCTTTTAGTAATAATGATGTTTTTGGAAAGGGTTGGTGCTCCTCCCTCAGTGCCCTCAACTCAATTACACATATCTGATCCTCCCCATCCATAAATGTACGACTTCATGTGTATTTTCAATATGAAATATATATTACATCCATCTGAGTCTGATATTACATTATATGAAGACTGATACATCCTGCGTACCTGGAGTCATCCAAGGATCAAGGACTTACACTGGTACCAGTGTCTGCTGTGGTCCATAGATGGACTGGCAAAGGTGCAACTTAAAGCTGCTTTAATTCTCTCTCTATCTCTCTCTCTCTCTCTGTTAGAAGGGACAGGGATGCTGGAACAATTTGTATAGTGGGGGTGCTGAGAGCCATTGAACCAAAGCGTAAGTCCTGTATATCATGGAAACCGCTTCAAGCCAGGGGGTGAAGCAGTATCCAGGGCTTTGGAGCTGTGCTCTGGCTCCGCTCCAGCTCCAGGCAAAAACTTGCAGCTCCACTGCTCCGGAGCTGCTCCGCGCTCCAGCTCCGGGCTCTGTTCCAAAGCCCTGGCAGCATCCCTAGCACCCCTAGTTCAAGCACCTATGAGAAGGGATCAAACTGGAGTATGGGTTTGGCCTTAACTATAAGGAACTAACCACAACAATCACATTGTGCTGTCCCTTGCTGCTCTGGGATGACAAGGTAGCTTTTTTCTTTTTGATGTAAATTTATATTCTCTTGAAATGATTAAAAATAACTCCTAATCATGCAATGGATAAGGTATCAAATAGCTCATCTTCTGCAGATTTTCAGTGTAGACAGCAAGATTTTTTTTCTTTGTTCTCTTTTAACGATACATTTTATTGAGAGCGGTTTATTGTGGTTTCTCAATTACTATGCTCATTAATTGGGCAAACCCCAGGCAAACTTGAGTTCCAGTATATTTTATTCATAGCAGTTGTAAGAGAAAGAGGTGCATATTTTTCCCTTAGTAAGGATGGAAATCTGACTGTGCCTGACCTGTGGTCATGGGATGGCAAACATTTGACCACCGCTGTCCTGAGGTTCATTAGCTTTGCTGCAAACTCAGACAGTGTTACTGGAACAAAGCTTAACGGAAGAGAGGTGAAGTGTCTGAGGAAAAATAATGAATTTGTTGTGAATATTCCTCTTTTGTTTGGACAGAGTTCAGCAGACAGAGCTTTTCACTTTTTTAATGCATGACCCTGTTATTGCCCCTATGGTGTCACATGCCAAACTATGACTGTTGAGAAATGCATAATGAAAAGCATCAGCTCTTCAATTCCTTCTACTGAATGTGTTACATATTTCCTTTTATTCGCCACATTCAATTCATTCATATACAGTACAGAAGCAATTCAGTTCCTTTTCAATGTTACTGGTCCCTAGTGCTCTATAAGGAAGCACCTAAAATAAAGTGGGTTAAAGTTTATTTTGGCATCTGAAGGCAGGAAAGTAGTTTAAAGCAGCTTTTCAAGATGGATGTTTGTCGCAGGTGACTGTGTTTCTGAAAACGAGGCACAAAGGATACCGTAAATCAAGACCTCACAACTTTCTCAAATCCTGGACCACTTCTTAAGGCATAGCACCTATCACGAAGCAGCTCTCCTCCCCTGTTGCAACTGTATTGCGTACTTACATCAAAATGTATTACAACAGAATATCACAATGACACAATGAAAATAAACTCAGCTTAATGGATGGGTGCAGCTGCATGGTTATCACTGACCCCTGGTTTTGTACATCTGTTGTTTATTTCCTCTCTCGGTAGAAGCAGGATTTTATATATTTATTAACACCCGATTTTCTTTCATTATATGCAGATCCCACTGCTCTGATTTTTCCAAGCCAGTAGTTTGGTTCATGCCTCTCTTATTACTGCTTCATTTGTAGTGTTGTCAACAAATTTGATTATGGTTGAAATTTTATCTGTCAGCGAGAGAGGGACTTGTTCCACAGACTTCAGCTCCAGGACAGCAATCCAAGCCGGTGAAGGCTTTCATGGGATACTATCGTGAATAAAGGAGAGCTCTGCTTGAAGACTGAATGCACAACTGAAAAGTGCTAGGATGATGACTGTCCCCTATTCCCTTTGTGCATGCTTTACCATTGATGGAACTTAGCCTCTGAAACCTCCTGGAAATGCTCTGCTGACAACCCAGTGGTCCAAAGTCCAGCATTTGACAATCACTGGTCTATACCAGTAGCAAATCACTTCTCTTGCCTTTCCCTTACAGTAAGAGGGGATCCATGGTAGGAAACTGTGACCGGATGAGACTCCGAAAGTCACAATTCCCTCCCTGGTCAGCTCGTGGAGTGGCGCCACTTCTTACTCAGGCTGTAAAGTTAGTCTGAGCCATAACCTTTAAGTACAACTGATGCGACAATAATTTGTGTTCCTGTAGCTTATTTGCTTGCTCACCTACATACACCACTATCAGTCGCAGGCAGGACATATCTTTTGGCTTCCATGAATCTTTGTGACTCCAAAGCTTGTGAGAGAACAAGAGGGGAAAACTTCCTCACTCTTACCTGGCAGTAGACTGTCCATTTGGCATCCTGCCTGGAAACTTGCAAACTCAATTAAATACACATATGGTCCATGGCAGGCAGAATCAGTCTTTGCCAGCACACATTCCTCTTATGGCATTTCCAAACTTAACTTGTGCTATATAGCTTTTCCGGAGAAATGAGTGTACCACTTCTCCAATAGAACCAGCTCAGCATATTGTCTCCTGTGTCCTGCAAGAATACAGGGAATGTTGCCAAGATGAACATCAGTGTGAACTCCATGGGGATGATTTTGCTATTGAGGAGCTTTTGTTGAGGAAGACAGGTATAGAGACACCTAGTCTTAATGAGCAGTACTGGTAGAATTAATAAATCTTCTCAATACTCCCTGAAGCAGCTGCTCTCTTTTTGAAATAATGAGCATATGGTTTCATCATATTTCATTGATTTGATCCCCTTCAGCTAAAGAAATATTTCAGTGGAATGCAAACAACTTACAGAAGTTCTGCACATTTCTCAACCCCTTTTATTTTCCCTGCCTAAACAGGAAGCTGACTAGCATGTAAAAGGGAGAGCCGCAGGCAGCATTCAGATTCCTTAATAGGGGTTGCAGCAGGGGCGATGGAATCTCTGACAATAATGAGGACTCAAGTGTTCCTTGAAGTTACAGTGCTGGGAGTTCCCTTAAAGATTTTAACTAGCGTGAAAGAATGTGGGTGAAGAAGTTTGCTCACATTGGGGATGGATTGGCTACCTAGTCTAGTTACACCCTCTGCTCTCATTTCACAGGTTCTCTATGAGGAGTAAGGCACAGCAAACCAGCATCAGTTTAAACTAACCTCTTTCAAAATTCATCAAAATGAAGTGTCAGGAAGATTTTTCTGTTACTTTCAGTAACCAAGTCTAAACCTTTCATTCTGATTATCGGCGAATAACAAGACTATTTTACTTTCCCACCAGCCAAAGCTCCTCCCCTTACTGAAATGAAAATCATCTAGGTAGATTTTTTGTTTTGTTTTAAGAATCACTGAAAACAGGTTTCCTGTTTACAGGGTTTAATATTTAAATGGTGTTAATACCAAATTAGGTGCATTCTAATTCAGATTCTAATACCCTCAGTAGCCTTGCAAGTAGTCTCAATGAAATCAAAGGGACCAGTCATGGAAAAAGATACTATTTGACAGGAGCAAGAGTAAAGGAACCAGAACCTGGCCCTTTATCCTTGAGGTTTCAGATCCTATTGCTTGTTACTTGCTTCCCATTCATTAAAAAAGATACTATGGTATTCTGCAAAACACACAATGTTTGATGGCTTTTGTAAAACAAATTGATATTACTTAATACATTTGTACACTGTAATATTTTGGACTATCATAGCAAAGTATTATAATATTGTTAAAGGGCATTTTAGATCCCTTCCCCCCAATTCTGTTTCTTCCCTCCTCTTTTTTCTTTTTCTAAAATCTGCTTTTAAGAAGCTTCTTTGAGAGCCATACACATTTTCAAATGATGACAGCTGGAGAAAAATCCAGCTGTTTTATGATGAAGTGATATTTAACTTTTTATCCATCGTGACTATGTATTGTGGCATCATCTCACCACTGTCATTCGGAAGCTTAATTCCCAAACCTAACAAGGAAGATATATTAGCTTTTTAAGCCTTGATCATGTAATGGAATCCACACAGATTCGATAGAAGGATCAGGGCCTTAAACTACCAGTCAAGAGGGAAGCCCATGGCTGCACTTCTGTTTCTATCAACATTTGTATTTCCTAATAAGTGAAATGTGTACAGTTTAGCTTCTTTCCAGCAAAATGAGAAATGGTCTGTGTTTTGATGGATTGCAAATTACTCCTAAATCCAGCAAAAAGGCCTTTAGTTTCACAGGTTGCAATGCTCCTGTTTTTTCTGCTTGCTCTAGGACAAAGCAATTGTATCACAGCAATCCAATCCTTGGAAAATAAATTAACCTTTTTTCCTCCAAATGTATCAGAAATATTACATTTAGAACAGCCCTAAACAGCGATATCTATTTCAGCCTTTCCGTGATCCCCCAGAGGTTGCAGTAGAGTGGTGTTTTCTCTCCATTTCTGACATTCAGATGGCAAGCAGGCAGATGAATGCAGCACTTCTGCTTTTGTGACACAAGCCATACATTATTAATTTTTGTTGTTGTTGCACTAACACTATGAGACAGATGCCATTCTGAACCCAGAGCCTTCATTCCGATAGGAGAAGCAGCAATCTCTGAACTACCAAGTCAACTAATTAATGCTGCATAATTTAGTAAAGAGTGACAATTACTGAGTTTCCCCTATCTCATTCCCCTCCTGCTAATGCTAACACTATCAAAGTGTGTATGTGTGTGTAGGTAGGTAGGTAGCTTATAATAAAAGGGAATTAATAAGCAGATGAAGCAGGGAATGCTGAAATACAACAAAGAAAGAGCTAACATTACTTGTTGTATTTGACAACAAGCAATGGGAAAACTCTTCCAAACTCTTGCCATTAATAATTTAGAGCTAGAGTGAAAACAGGGAAGTGCAGTTGGGAAGATATTGACAATGGATTCAATAAAAAAGGGGGGTGAGCAATGAAAAAACTGTCCACCCTCAATTCAATTATTAATCAAAGATTGCGTCATATTTGTTTGTATTGCAGCCTTATTGCAAGTAACTAAGGAGACACCAAAGTAGAAGATATTTCCCCCCTCTAACTTGTCAGATATGCGTATAGGCAATGGGCGAAGGCAACGGTAGCATTATCAGTCGCAGCAGTAGAAATGTTTCCTTTAGGCATGTTTCAGTAGTCCCACAATATGGTGCAATATTCCCCCATTCAAAGAAACATGCTGAAAGGGGCTGTAAACAGCATTAGACTAATGAGAGCTTATAAAAGCCCAACCTAGTAAACAATCTCCCTTTTAAATAAATAGACTGCCATCATAGTTTCCCACCATAAGGGACTGACGTGACTTTGACAAAATAAGATTGTTATTTATGAAACAATGTTACACTGTGGTTGGGAATAGTTCTGGATTTTCAGTCTGTGTAATCTACTTCATTTGATCAGCCAGTGCTCAAACACTTCTATTTACCAGATTCCAAAATCAAAGCACTGCTTACAAAACTTCAGCTAACATTGTTAACTGACAACATTGTATTTGGTTACCCCATTCTTTGCAAAACCCAATAACTTAATAACAAGGAAATGAATAGATAAGAATATAAATCTTGTACTACTCAGTTAATACTGCGTATGATTAATTTGTTTATTAAGAAATGAATATTTCATCATAACACAACTATCTTAATGCTGATCCATGAATTGTTGTGTGGATTTGTTTATATATTGATTTTTAACTTGATTTGGTATCTAAATATTTTTTTCTGAAGGGGTACTGCTAAATGAGAATTATTAGGTAAAATATTTATCAATCAACATCAGTCTTTTTGGCAAGCATTTACAATTGATGTTACTTGGGAATAAGGTTGTATATGTAATTTAACAGAAAAGTGTATAAAATTATTGTAAAATTATGTATGTGAATTTCTTTCAAAGTTGATCAGTTTGTTATTAATGTGTACATATAGTATTTCGGTTTCATTTTTAGATGCACTTTATTTCACACATGCGGATGGCTTGATTCAGCATTCCTTTTACACCAGCTAGGCTGAAGCCGGTAGCTCTGGCCCGTCCAGAGTTACCCCACAGTAGAGGAATTCAGTAAGCAGAGAAGAACCAGGATAACAACTCTGTGCCACACTTCTCATAGTCCAGAGTGAAGGTGGCATGTTGGGAGCTGTTCCTGGGACATGGCTAAACATTGTTGCACTCCTGGAAGCTGGAGCAGCCCCTTGGAGCCATAGGCAATGGGGCACAAGTTAGAGCAGCTCTGAGACTTCTCTAACCTACGGGGCTGACGTGGCCTCGAAAAGGTGGCACAAAATGCCTCTGGAGCTCCTGCAGGGGTGGTATGAAGTGCAATGCCTTCAAGGTATGATGAACTTCAGTTGCCTATGAAGTAGCAAATTTTAACTTGCAAAACCCCCTGACTTTTGTCATTGAAACCTTAACTGTTCCACACTCTCTGTAGCGAAAGGGTCCGTTTGATCAGGACATGCAGGAGAAAGATATACAGACAGGGATGAATTTAAAGTGCCAGGCTGCATCTCTATGAAATCACCCTTACATTTTTTGGGGGGAGAGTGGAGGTGGTACTAAACTCCTCCCAAAATACCAGGCATTTAGTTAGGTTCTGTGTTAAATGACCTTATGCCATAAAACTAATATTCAGGGTTGGCCCCCTTCATCTTAACCCCTATGACTCAGACCATCTCAGAATCCTCTTACCCTCCTCCCACAAGTGGGAATGAAGGTACACAGGAATGGTCCCCCAGTCTGCAAAGAATTAAGGTCTGCCCTCCCCCCTACAGGCTAGCAGGGTCCACCAGCCATCTCCTGGCCTCTTTCTCATGTTTTCTTCTGGAAGTTGGTCCCTTTTGAGACCCAAACTTACACTGGATGATGGCTGCAAATTGTGATAAAATTATGACAAATTCCCCTTATAAATGTATATTCCTTTAAAGTGGTGCCTTACTCTTTATTAACTGAAAACTGGGTCTCCAGGATACTGTGAGGAAGGCAAAGGAAGGTCTCAGGGGGAAATCCTTCTTGATTCCCCAAACTAGTGATCTGGCAGAGTGTCACCCACAGCATGCTGGAAGCACAGTTCAAATTATACCTTAATTATAAGGGAATGAACGCAGTGCAGAAACCAGCAGTATGGCTGCTGCATGCCTGGAAGACCTTTACACACAACAGGGTTGAGGGTATGACAGCCAGTGAGCTCTCTCCTTCCCTCAAATGCCTGGCTAATGGACAGCAAAGTAAGTAGAAAAAAGCTCTTCTCCTTCTCCCGTATCCCACAGTGGAATGTGTGTTCTGGGGGTATGAGAGGGGGAGAAGATCATCAGAGCAATTGAGGCACACCCTTTCCTGCCCTACTCTTTCCAGGACCCCAAGGGTTGCCTATCTCCCATCTATCTGATCCCGCATCTTTCCCATAGGGGCATCCTACTATAATGTTAACAAACATGTTTTTTCCTTTAAAAACTTGTGTATTCTTCAGCATTGTACACACAGCCTGGCGCAAGGAAATGGAATGAGGTTTTACGTATCTCAGGGTTTGATAGCCTAACATTTTTAATCCTTAGAGCACCCTCCTTCGCTCCCTCTTCTGCCAAAGCACTTGGCCCTTGGAACATTTAGAATATCAAAACAAATCACAACCTTCCAATGCCTAGAAACACACAATGCTATAAAGTAGGGCTGTCGATTAATCAGTTAACTCACGTGATTAACTCAAAAAAATTAATTGTGATTAAAAAAATTTATCGCGATTAATCTCAGTTTTAATCCCACTGTTAAACAAAAGAATACCAATTGAAATTTATTAAATATTTTGGATGTTTTTCTACATTTTCAAATATTTTATTTGAATTTACAACACAGAATACAAAGTGTATAATGCTCACTTTAGATTATTTTTTATTACAAATATTTGCACTGGAAAAATGACATACAAAAGAAATAGTATTTTTCAATTCATCTCATACAAGTACTGTAGTGCAATCTTTGTCGTGAGATTGCAACTTACAAATGTAAATATTTTTGTTACATAACTGCACTCAAAAACAAAACAATGTAAAACTTTAGAGACTACAAGTCCACTCAGTCCTACTTCTTGTTCAGCCAATCACTCAAACAAATTTGTTTACATTTACAGGACATAGTGCGTCCACTTCTTATTTACAATGTCACCTGAAAATGAGAACAGGTGTTTGCATGGCACTGTTGTAGCTGGCATTGCTAGGTATTTACATGCCAGATATGCTAAACATTCGTATGTGCCTTCATGCTTTGGCCACCATCCAGAGGGCATGCTTCCATGCTGATGACACTTGTAAAAAAAAGAATGCATTAATTAAATTTGTGACTGAACTCCTTGGGGAAGAATTGTATGTCTCCTGCTCTGTTTTACCTCCATTCTGCCATATATTTCATGTTATGGCAGTCTCGGATGACGACCCAGCACATGTTGTTCGATTTAAGAACACTTTCACTGAAGATTTGACAATCTTTGCTCAGACCTGTAAGCCCAGCACACATAGGACCTCAGAGCACTCATACTTCACTCTTGTGGTTATTATGATGTCATCCAAAACCTTTAAAGTGTGTGTACAGCATCATACCAAGGAACAAGAGAAATCTTCAGGGAATTCTGACAATATCAAAATTATCCCTGATGCAAAGATTGAAATGTTTATTTTAGAAATAATAAGTACTGATGACTCCTTATAATTTGGAGGAAGGACACTAATATATATGTAAATTGGTATCATGGTATGGAAGATCCATGATGACTTGGAAACTCTGTCATGAGTTGCACCAGTGACGGGTTAAGTGCTCCCAATGAGCCATGGGAGGTGCTGAGCATCTATAACATACATCAGTGGGAATTAATAGTGATCTGCTCCTTGGTAGAGGCATTCTGGCCTCATTCAGCAAAACACAGAAACATGTGCTGAACGTAAAGCACATGATTAAAGTTAAGCAATGCTTAAATGCTTTGCTTAAGTGAAGCTCAACCCCACAGAAGATTGAGTTGGTACCTATTTGACAAATAGAAAGTAATACAAAGGCACATAAGCCATAGTTTCCCCTCAAAGTCACAGTAACTTTAAAAAAAGAAAAAAATGTAGTTGCCCTCTAGATGAGTATTACTAACCAAAGCAACCACTTGGTCTCACTGCTCTGTTTTTTTCTCTCACCACTCACAACTGTATATTATAACTTGTTATGGCTTTATATTGGAACACAATCCCAATCCCATTGACTCTAAATGTAGCAGAATTGAACAGACTGTAAACCCTTTGGGGCAGAAGCATTTTATTTGTTGGTAAAATGTCAGGTACAGCTGTGGTGCTGTATAAATTATTTCTGAAAACTCTATGAAGTGATCTGTGTAGAGGACAGAAATTCTCATTCACAGAACATGTTGAGATTTCAAAACCAGTCTTCATTTCAATTCGGAATGAAAACCACAAAATTCCTGTGTAAGAAAATTCCCCTCCAACCCCTTTCCCAAAAAAATTATCCTGGATTGAGCTAATGTTTTGTTTTGAGAGTATCAAGATGTTTTGTTGTGATTTCAACTTTTTACATTTTCTATTAGAATACAATTTAAAAAAAAATTAGAAATAAAAAATCAAAATGTTTCAGTCAAAAAGGCTGAAGTGAGACATTTGGCATTATCCAAACTTTTCATTCCAGTTTTTTCTCCAAAACAAAATTTTGGCAAAATTGACATGTTTTCATAAAGCATCTTGATTTTGATGGAACTGGATTTTCCAATGGAAGTTTTTCTGACCACCTCTACTATTAAGTTTTATGGGGAAAAAAAATCCCCACATTCATCAGATTTCCAGCTTTAGAGACTCTCGCTCATTACTGTACCTAAAATAGAGAAAAGAGAACAGGTTTATCAAAACAGGCAGATTAAGCCAGATTTCCCATCCCCAGTTCTAAGGACCAGTCCTACAACTGGATCCCTTCTCAAGGACTCCCATGCAGAAACCATGTTCCATTAACTTCAGTGAAAATCCATGCAGATGAAAGGATCAGAGCCTGCCTTGGGGGAGACAGTACCCTGGGAGAACTTGTATTTTGGTGTCCCGACCCCCATTGCCTCCCTGGGGTCCCGACCTCCCCCCCCCCCTTGTCCCTGGTCCCCGTTGCCTCCCTGGGCTCACCACCCCTCATCTATCTTGGCCACTGCTGCCTCCCCAGGTTTTCCACCCATTCCCCGGCCCCCAACACCTTCCCATCCAACTCACCATCTCTTCTGGCCCCTACTGCTTCCCTGGGCACCCCACCCATCCCCTCTGACTCATGTTGCCTCCCTGGGCTCCCCACCCCTCTATTGCCCCCAGGCTCCACTGTCTTCCCTCCCCCCATTGCCCCAAGCTCCCTTCTGCAGCCTCACACCCTAGGCCCACCCCGCTCCTTGCCTCTTGACCACAGTGCCCCCCTGACCACAGCTCCCAACCATAAGGCCAGCCCTGGAGAGGATCCATTCATATGAATTCACACTGATGTCAGCTGGGCTCTGCGTAGATGCCAGGTTCTTTCCATGCAGGCTCATTGCTTTAGGCCTTGACTTCAGCAGGACTATTTAGGTTTGAGTACAATTAAGCAATTGGTGTCTGTAAGATCGGTTTGTATTTCTTGTTATATTTTTTTCCTCTGGGTGAACCAAAACTTGTAAATAATACATGCAAAGTACAAACAGTTTTGGGGGTGGTTTTCAACATCAAAGAAGAGAAGTATCTTTCATGATAAAATTGGAAGAGCTCAAAGGGACAGAATTGTTTTAATGGGGCTTTTTCCTAAAATGTAGGATTTTTCCAGCCCTCTAAAGTGCCTCCTGTTGGGCCATGCTTGCAGAAGCCTCTATTAAGAGAAACAAATAAGGACATCTGCAACCAAGAAGTTTTGAAGCTAGGTGTGACAGAGGCAAAGGAAATGTCTGTAGACTGGAGTAGAGCTTTCATAAACTGCACTCTGGAGTCAGATATCTTTTTCTACTTATATTGCAAGTGAATCTTGGATGCTACTTTATAAAATCTCAAATGTGGACTGCAATTTACAAGTTGTTTTGCCCTGCAAATTAATATGTAATATGTTAATATTCATTTTGCATCTTTGAATAGGCAGTAAAATGTTTGGTGCCACAAGTACTCCTGTTCTTTTTCCATGGAAGAAAGTATCCCGATTTCATATTATGAATCTGAATAACAAAAGTTCCCTGTAACCAGCTAAGAATGTATTAAAGTAATAAATAAAGTGTTATCTCAAAATATTCATGAATTAAATCTTGGAGGGATGAACACCATTTTATCTGTGATACCACAGTAAATGGTAAATTCCTTCTATAGTTTAGGAGACAGTACATATTTTATAAGAGACGTGTGCATGTATTTGGTTGTTTCAGGTTGCAGATCATTTTAATCTGAAATGTTAAGGGAGGGAATCAGTTACCATCATAATAATAAGGCTCTGTTTATTGGGATAGTGCATAATGTTTAGATGAATTGTTATGTCTCCTGGATATCACAGCAGGAAAATATATAGAATTGGCTCAGAATAATGGGAAAAATCTGACAGACTGTCTAGTTCTGCAGCTCAGTTTTTTCCTACACATCAATGTCCACTATGATCCCTTATAAATCTGTGTCCCCTACTCTTCTTTACAACCAGATGCTAAACATTTACTATGCTGTACACTTGAATTACAAGTTACCCTCTTCCTGACATGAAGCTATTTATTGTGAATGTTAGAGTAATGTCATAATATGCAGTGCTTTTTGAAAAGATCTATTCCAAAAGTGAGTGAAAATATAACAATCTGCCAGTCTAGATGCTGCAATTAAGTAACTGGAAGCCTTCAAGAGTGACATGAGTATTCTGTCCACTACTTTTATAACAATTTTACTATGAACTTAGGATTTCATGCTGCTTTATGTGCACGACTATCTCCTGCCTCTCTTACCATTAGTAGATGAGTGGCCGTTGCTCATTTCTTGAAATTCAAGATGATGTGCTATTTCATCTAATTTACTCAAAGAGAACCTACTTGGGGAAAAACTTGTGGACTTTGATTTCCTACCAGTGACAAATTACTTTAGAACCCTTTTGGTACTAATAATAGCCACTACTGTAATTTCAATTCCTCCCATGTGAGGGGGGGATTTTAAATGAACTGGTGCAGTGGGTGGAGAGAGAAAGTATTTGGCACATCTCATGCATTTTTCATTATTTCAGGCAATTATTTGTAAAGAAAAGCAGTGAAACATAGAGAGTTGCTTTTAATTCCTTTAACTCCATCAGACTAACCTTTAGCTCCCTTATCACTTATTCTAAACAATGTACATCTCTTCATTTTTTTTTTGCTGTAGGTTTTGAGCTTCTGATCTGGAGATTAAAATGTAATAATAACCTGCAGCACAAAGTCACCCTGAGCTTTGTTATAAAAAAATCTATGCTTTCCCTCCTGAGATAACTCGAAACTGATGTAAAATAGAGGCTAAGCCACAAATGACTGCATGAAAGTTGTTTCACAGAGCTCTAGGAGTTCTGGTCAACCTTCCTCATTTTATCTTGATTTTTCCTCTTTTCAGAGTTCAGTTTTCACTTAAGGCTAGAGGGGAAACTATAAAAGAAGACAGCATGATTGATGGTAAAGCAGAAACGGTATTAGGACTGCTACTCTCCAGGAATCACTAGCTATTTATCTATACTGTAAAAAATACTTCTCCATGTATACCTTGTTGTTTGTTTGTTTGCTTGTTTTAACTTCTTCGAGCCAGTTCATATGGCTTGTTGGCAGTAGAATTAAAATAAGCCTAACCATAATGGCGTTGAGGGCCAAATCCTGGCTGGGGATGTCTATGGGCATAATTTCAGGAAACAGTCTAGATGTGGTCTTGCTTAAAACATTATTAATTGGTTTTCTAAGGCAGCTGCCATTATGATGGTACTACATAGCTCTTCCCTGTGCTAAGAGTAGGGGATAGTGCAAATACTGTGGTAGTATTGTTTCATTATCAAAAGCAAAACTGGAAGGTTTTCAGGCCCAACCATTGTAAAAATAACAATATGAGCCGAGCATGAGAAAGCATCAAGCTGGTTTCCTGGCATACTTGAAAGGTCTTGGAAAGTCACTTCCACAGGTGGTGTTTTCATGAGGATGTGTAACCAGCAGGAAAAGGTAGAGTTTGTGATACAGAAATGGATATATATATCCATGTTGCAGAATCCATCTGAGAAGCTGAGAAGTGGAGCAGATCATGCCTATAGTGAGACCAGGGCCGGCTCCAGGCACCAGCCGAGCAAGCTCGTGCTTGGAGCGGCAGATTCTAAGGGGCGGCATTCCCACCAATCCTTTTTTTTTTTTCCTTGCGCTTTGCTGCTCCGGCCGCCCCGCAGGTTTTTTTTCTTTTTGGTTCGCTGCTCCGTCTGCCCCAGCCGGTGCCAGGTCTGCAGCAAGCCTGGCAGGACAGCACGCGTCCTTCCCTGCCCGCCGACCAGAGCGGCGCGGAGCCCTCCCGGCAGGCGGCGCGGTGGGAGGGGCCGCGTGGCGAGCGCCCCGCTGAAGGAAGCCCTGGCCGCCCCCTTCTCTCTCCCCCCCGCTCCCTCCCCCTCCGTTTGCCCCCGCTAGCCGGGGCGTGCACTCCACTGCCCAGGGCACGTCTGCACCGCACGGTTTTTGTTTTGTTTTGTTTTTTTGCTTGGGGCGGCAAAAAAGCCAGAGCCAGCCCTGAGTGAGACAGATATGCATCATCCAGTCATACGACTGCACCCCACAACAACTTGGCGGAATATCATTTCTGCCAGCAGTGACAGCAACAATTCAGTTGGCACAACATTGTCATGTAGGTAAAAAACATGATGCGTGTGATCACCACAGCAGCATACGTATGTGAGGGCGATACCATCATACACCAATTGTCATGGTGAACCACCGTGCTCACAAAGGGAGAGCTGGAGCATGGGACATGCCAATTCACTTTACCCAAAAGCATCCATTCCTTATCACAGTCCATTACTCAATATACACATAGAATCACAGAATCATTCAAAGAGAACACATCTCTTTTCTCCTCTGTTTCTGAACATAGTTTAAATAGGGCTACAGTGCCTGTGATGCGATACACAGACCCCACATTGGCTAGGAAAGGGTTAATGAATCTCTGTGGGCTCAATCAGCACCACCCCACTACACCTGCACTAGGTGTCAGGCTTGGAGGAAAGGGTTAATAAGCAAGAGTCCAACTCAGCTAGGGGCTGGCTGGGAGGGAGAGCAGGTAGCCAGCAATTGTGCTATCTGAGCAAGCCTGGCTGGGGTCAAGAATTGAGAAGAGGCTGTTGCCTACCAAAGCATTCCTGAAGGAAAGTAGGCCTTGTGTGGGACTATTGGTTTGGATTTGCTACCAGTGACTTGTCTGTTGCTGAGGAGGACCGCTGCAGGTGGGGCCTTCCTGAGGAGGGGTGATAGGCAAATAAAAAACCTTTGCCCCCTAACAGGGGATCCAGCACTGATTTGTTGTGAGCCCACATGTGATCTGGTCACAGTGCTTTATGTCTACGTGGGCACCAGACTAGTACTGGCAATGCAATAGCCAGTGAATGGAGGGTACAAGTGAGGCTCTTTGTGCACTTCCTGCTTACTAGACCCACATGAGGGTCAGTCACAATCTGATGCCTAATCGGGGTGAAAGTGAGCCAGTACGGGCCAGTACTCCGTACCGCGGCAAAGGACCATCCTTAAAGCGCTGCTGTGGCAGCACTTTAACATTGCTACCCATTCCTCCCACCACTGCCCCGGTCGGCGGCCCTGCCGGTAGGGTCCATACCAGCAGAGCCGCCAACAGGGGAGGCAAAAAGGGCAGGGACATTAAAGCGCTGCAGCGGCGTCCGGAGCTCCGGGCCCTTTAAATCAACACGGGAGCCCTGGGCGGCACGGGCCAAGGGCTGGCTGGGGGATGCTGACTCCCTGCCCTGCCACTTCTGCCTGAGGCCCCACCCCTTCCAGGGGCCAAACCCTCCTCCCCCTCCCACCAGTAAGTGTCCTCAGTTACTTTCACCCCTGTGCCTAATGAACAACATTATTAACCAATTTTGCTGCTTTTAGAAAAGAAGAATTGTAGGCACCTTTCCTTCCTGCTCCTATAACAGCCTTTTGTTGTTGTTGTTGTTGCACTCTCCACTGCAGTCCTTCCTTCTTCCTATGGAAATCTCATTAGAAGGATTATTGAAGGGTGGCTGATGTAGAAATCTTTATCCAATATTTGGTCCTTGAGAAAACTGTTTACTTCAATGAATGCTAACTACCACGGTGCAAAGTCTGAGGTAGTCAGACTAGATCCTATGAAAGGAGACTGCAGTTCAAGATTCCCTGTGCTTCTCCATAAAAACTGAATGGTCTATTTTTCACTAGTTCACTTCAAAACTAGTTCTGTTTGTGCTAGCCAGCACTTGTTGAAGTTTCTGTTTCACCTAGATGCAGGGCCGGCTCCAGGCACCAGCTTAACAAGCAGGTGCTTGGGGCGGCCAAGGGAGAGGGGCGGCACCTGAGGCAATTCGGGGGGCAGCAGGTCCCTCACTCCCTCTAGGAGCGAAGGACCTGCTGCTGAACTGCCACTGCCAATCAGGGCTTTTTTTTTTTTTTCCAATTGCCGCCGCCGATCGCGGCTTTTTTTTTTGCTTGGGGCGGCAGAAATGCTGGAGCCGGCCCTGCCTAGATGCCTTCCTCTAACTCTGAAGTAGGAGAGGGTGAGTGATAGCTGAGTTCTCCCTCTAGCCTAGCCATTTAGCATGTTGTACACAGGCTAAGAGGTAGAGGAAGTATCAAAGATTTGAAAGTTGAGTATGTCAGAATATGGCTGGGCTAAGATACTGAGAACAGGGAGGTTTCGTGATTGGTGTGTACTTTTTGCCTGGCAAAATGATGAGGGTCAAGAAGTAGTGGCCATTAGGAGAGGCCTTGATATGACTACATGAATAGCATCTCACAATGTTTTATTTGTTGTACAAAATCATATATGGTACAGAATTTTCAGTTTGCTTGTTCTGTGCGTTTGACAGCACTCCAGTTTCACGTTTTTGATGTTTAGATAAATTTTCTGTCTCATGCATTAGCATGAGAATATCCCACTCATGCACTGGTCTGGGAGGGCTAACATATATTCTCTTCCCCAAGCACTGCAAGGGGATATTTACCAATAGCAGCAGCAGTGAAACTGAAGAGGTAGGGGCATACATTGAAAGGAAATAAGAAGGATTTTTTTCACATTGTCAACGATTTTTTTAAAACTGACTAGTGTCCCTTTTAAACATTGATTTCAGTCACAAGATGCCTACAGAAAACCGACTCGTTACTTGGTTTTCATTTGACAGTTTTTTCTTCTGATTAGTTGCATTCACAGAACAGTCTGTAATAGCTGTTCAGTCGACAATTGCACGTAATGAGATTTCTGTAATAACTCTGATCTATATTGCATCTATAAACATATAACTGGAAAAGGCAGTAAACAAAAATTAAAAATATTTCAGAACATCAGGAATGTTGTCTCAGTTAATTTAGATTCTCTTTAGTGTCTCTCAATTGCTAGATGAAATGAAGACTAAGGAGATATAACCCAACTGTTTCCTTCAGCGCGAAGAGCTGCAAAAGACAAATATACAGAAATGTGACAGTTACTCTCTTGCCAACCTTTCTTCAATTCCCAGAGAGCAGTGCTGTGATCTAATAGACCTCTCTGCCTCAATGTGCTTACTGCTGGGAAGGCAGCATTGCCTGTAGTGTCAGAGAGAAAATAAATCCTAGCCAAGTGAATCTCTGGGCCTGATCGTATGTGGTACTGAGACTCTCTCACAAGGTGTTGAACACCCTCATCTTATCCTGACTTTGCCTGAGGTCACAAAACCCCTTGAAGGTGCTAAGACTCTCCTGAGATTGGGCTCTTTATCACTTGCTGTGTAATATGGGAGACATTTCCATAAATTCATATATTATAAAGCCAAAAGGAACCACTGTGATCATCTAGTCTGACCTCCTGTGTAATGGAGGACATAGGACTTCCCTGAATGAATTCCTGTTTGAGCTACAGCATACCATTCTAGAAAAAAAACATCCAATTTTGATATAACGATTGACAGTGCTGGAGAATCCACTGCAACCCCAGGTGAATTGCTCCAATGTGTAATTACCCTCACTACTAAAAAAAACGATGCCTCGTTTCCAATGTGACTTTGTCAGTAAACCTCACTCTTGCAAATCTTGTGGAGTGGATGAACAGGGGGACTTAGGCATTGCAATGCTGAGCATCATGCTGCCTAGAAAATCACAGGAATAATACTGCATGCCCCAAAGCTGAGTGAGGTGTCTGGGTTCCCTGTACAATGAATGGAGAGAGAAAGATCCGTTAGAATGTGATCCACAAAGTCAGCACACAGCCAGTGCTCACCTCATAACTTGAGCGCAGTGATTAGAGCACTTGCCTGGAATGGGGTAGACCCAGGCTCAATTCCCCCCTCCGTGCTAGAGGTGAAGAAAGGCTTTGAACAGGGGTCTCCCACCTCTTTCGGGGGGTGGGTGGGGTGAGGCAGGAATTGAACCTGTGGCTCCTACATGCCAGGTGAGTGCTCTAACTGCTGTGATAAGCGTTATAAGGAGGGGACAGTCTCTTCCTCCAGCTGGGTTTTTGAATGGGACCTGATCTGGTAGGTGTGCTCAGATGCTGCCTACTGGATGGTATCCCGCATGCAATTTAGGTGTCTGAATGTCTGCCTTTCCCTGGCTAACTCTGGGGTTTGCATGGGAGATAACTCTTCACCCCAACATGGAGCCAAGGCATTAGGGCACTTTTACAGCAGGCACTTCCTCCATAGGGTTTGTGGCCAATGGACACGTGCAAATCAGACCCACTGGCTATGCCTCTGCCTACCTTGGGCCTGTCTGCTACCCCTCATTTTGAAGCATGCTCCACTAGTGAGCAGCACCAGCATCAAATGGCCAGTCCTCATGATCTTGTCCTCTCTCTTTTGATTTCTCCCTCTAGATTCCCCTTAGCATAAATAAACAGACATAACTAAAAGGCACATCTCATTAACAAGACCAACAAACAGTAAACATGGAGTTTGCAGGCCAAGTCATTTGGGAGACATGGGGAGCCAAAATGTTGGTTGTTAGAAAGAAATTTAAATCAAAACCATGGACTAGGGTTACCAACTTTCTAATTGCAGAAAACTGAACACCCATGCCCCACCGCCTGAGGCTCTGCCCCTCCCCTGCTCCTTCTGAGGCCCCGCCCACCACTCACTACATCCCCCTTCCTCCATCGCTCACTTCTGCCACCTCACTCACTTGCTCATTTTCACCAGGCTGGGGCAGGGGTTTGAGAGGTTTGAGGTGTGGGAGTAGTTGAGGGCTCCAGCTGGGGGTGCAGGATCTGGGGTGGGGCTGGGGATGAGAGGTTTGGAGTGCGGGAGGGGGCTCAAGGCTGGGGCACGGGGTTGGGGTGTGGGAAGTGGTTGGGGGTGTGGGCGCTGGGCAGCGCTTTCCTCAGGTGGCTCCCAGGAAGCGGTGACATGTCCCTCCAGCTCCTAAATGCAGGGATGGCTAGGGGGCTTTGTATGCTGCTCCTGCCCATGGCACTGGCGCTACCCTGAGCGCAGACTCCACAGCTCCCATTGTCTGGGAACCACGGCCAATGGGAGCTGTGGGGGTGGTGCCTGCGGACAGGGGAAGGGCATGGAGGCCCCTGACTGCCCCTGTGCCTAGGAGCTGGCAGAACATGCCAGCCGCTTCCGGGAGCCGCGCAGAGCTGGCCGCTGCAGCCAACCGGACTTTTAGCAGCCTGGTCAGCTCTGCTGACCAGAGCCACCAGGGTCCCTTTTTGACCAGGCGTTCTGGTTGAAAACCGGATGCAACCCTATTTTAAACAGTGTAGGTGAAATCCTGGCCCTAATGAAGTGGATGGGAGTCTTGCCACTGATTTTTAATGGGGACAGGATTTCAACCTGTAACTAAAACGCCTTTCTGATATTATTTTTGTCCTCAAACTTCCCAGAAAAAAAAATTCTGCTGTGAGATGAAATGTAAATGACTCTTTTTGGGTGCGGGGGGAGGAAAGAGAGGGCACAAAATTGGACCTATTAGAAGCTAGCCAGCTTCTAAATAATTATGGTAACTGCTACTCTATAATAACTTCCTACAACCACAGAGGCTATTTTACATAGTGCAGTATTTTATGCTCTGTCAGTAAAGTTACAAATATAACCATGGAAAAGTAAATATTCTTTGATATAATGGCTGGCTATTTATTATATCATTCTGTACCAGCTTTATCCTCTTTAGCACATCACAAATCACACATTGCCATTGGGAAACAAAGCTTAGCTTATGCTAGTTCTGCTTGGAGAGGCTCTCTCACATACATACAAAGAAGACCTAATCTTGCTAATACCCTGTTTCCCCGAAAGTAAGACATCCCCCGAAAATAAGACCTACTTCCAGTTTTGCCTCTCGCTGTAATATAAGGCATCCCCCCGAAAATAAGACCTCCCCGATAATAAGGCCACCCCGGAATATAAGGCCCCGAAGCTCCAGGAAAAATAAGACCTCCCCTGAAAATAAGACCTAGCGCATCTTTGGGAGCAAAAATTAATATAAGACACTGTCTTATTTTCAGGGAAACAGGGTATCCAAATGAATAAAGTTCTTCACTTGCATTTTTTCCAGGAGTAGGCCCCAAATCAGCAAACATTTAAAGTGATATTCTTAGTAAGAATTCAGAAAGCTGCTCTCAAAGTCTGGAATAACAGCTAATTTCTCACAATATGTGGAATTGCACTTGATCTGCCACCATCTCACTTCTCACAACTGAAATGCCAGGGCTGCCAATTCTGTCCTTTTGCTAATAGTTAATAGCAAGTAGTGTGTCAGGAGGAGAAATAGAATGTCAGCTGGGAAGTAGTGGCAGTACAAAGTGGAACTATTAGTAAATGTGCAAACTGGTTATTGTTAAGGTTAGCAATGCAATGAGGCCAGGAGACAAGCTAGATTGAAGGGGCATGGCGCAGCTGACAGAGGTAATGTGTCGGGCATGAGCAGTCCTATGCTGTAACAAATGACCTCTTACACTTTCTGATAATATTTAAGGAAAAACTCAGTGTTCCTGACTGATTTTTCTTTCTAATCACTGTTCAATAAACAGCCTAGTGATAGGCAGACCTCAACATTTGCTGTAGAGATGGAACTGAATCAGAACCACAGATCCATAAACTCCCTTAACTTTAGTTACAGTCAGATCTGGATTGGAAATTCTCAGCCGAATCCTATCCCTGAAATGCCATAAACCCAAACACCCCACCAAGCTATTGCAATTTAGGGACATTCCCTAATTTGAAGATTTGGTTCAATCACTTAAATTTCTCTAAACATCTGACTTGGAAATCATTATCTTGGTAAATTCTAGTACTTCCTGGGATTTCTCAGGCTGCAAAGGACCACAAAATTACCTCTCACAGAGCTTCTATACTTATCATTCTGCTGCACTAAAGTGAGGAAGCATAGAGACCTGCAAACATTGATTTCTGAAAAGGCAGAAAATATGATCTAGCAGTTAGAGCATAAGGCTGAGAATCATGGGGTTGTATTACTGGTACAAAGTTGTTTTGTGACCTTGGCAAGTTATTTCATCTGTTTTACTGTCTGTAAAACAGGGATAACAGCACTTAACTGTCCCACACCGCAGAATACTATAAGAATGCAAAGTGGACCTTATTTATTGAAAATAAAGTTAAATTTCTTAAACTCCAAGAGCAGGTCAGTTTTGGTTTGAAGTTGAAGTTTTGTGGAGAAGTTATAGGTGCAGTAACTTCTTTTCTCCAAAGTGGTTCCAATGTCCCTTTAGTAATGTAATTAAAATATTGGTTTATGTTGCATGCTGTAGGCAGATCAGCAAGGTTGGCACCTTTTCAATAAGAGTGCAAATGTTGTTTATGTTGCAGTAATGTCACAACCTTATTGGAATTGCAAAGGAGGAGGCGGGCAGGAGAGGTGAACAAAGTGAAAGAGTGTTAAATGATCTCTTCATGCAGTATGCAAGATCCCCCTAAAGTGCTGTACTTGTCAGGCCTGGCTGAATTAGTTGGTGTGAACAAAATATTCAACACATTTAGGAAGTTTTCATTTACTCGATTATTCATGGATAATTTTTTCATGTTTAAATGAGGTTGAATAATATCTGGCTCAAATATTTTGTTTGAATACGAAATTATTCAAAATCACATTTTTTTCATTATCTAACAGCTTTAGTGATAAAGAATCTATAAAGAAATTCATTGAAAATATTACCTTAACTGAAATATTAAAGTACAAAAGTAATCTCTTCAAGTGCAGTTCTACTATAAAAGTGACTCTAAAATATAGCTTTGTGTGATTTCATGTTCCTTGGGTCTTAATAGGCAGCTCACTGGCCTGTGAAGCAGCACCAGTGATACTTAAGAATCTACAAACTGAACATAGAGCTGTATTATTTTCTACCTAGCAATAACCCACCCAGGGGAGTGGAAACAGTAGGAGCTAAGTCTCTAACTTCACATAGAACTTTCCCCCACCAGGGAGTGGGGTTTGTCACTCCACGGATGAGGCAAGTAGTTCAGATCACTGGAGATGTGCCAGAGAGAAGGAACATCTGCTAAGGTACCCCTTGCCTCTGCACATCCTTGATAGTACGTCTTCTTCCTGAATCATGGTTCCAGACTCCCCTGACTCCTGGCTCCTCTGGGATCCCGTTAGAGTGGGGAGAGGTTGCACAGTTTGGAGGGAGAAGCATCATAAATTACTGAAGACCTCAGTGGAGACCTGTACCTGCTGCTTCTGCATCCCTCCAAACACAGATGTGCAGTGCAGCCTCACTTCAGCCTGCAGAAGTGAATATACATATCTTAAACGCCCTACTCTGCAACAGGGGCTCAATGGTTTGATTCCCATGTGGAGCCCCAGTGACTTCAATGGGACTGTGTAGGCACAAGAGGCTTCACTTGCACAAATTTGATTGCAGGGTCTTACATAGCAATTCACTGATAATAAGGGTGCTAGAAAATCCAACTCACTCTTCAATAGCTGTGATGACTATCCAGTGACAAGAATTGTGACAATATATTTTTGTCAGTAGATTAAGGAGAGTAGACTTAGACCAAACTCAGTACTCATATTTCTACAGTAAGAAGATGCCATTTTATCAACATATTTTCCTGACTATAATGCTAAACTAGAATAGAATAGATCAACCTGTTTTTAAAGCAGGCTCAATTTTTTATAGCTGAAAATACAATGCTTATCATTTGGAGCTATGGGAAATTGATGTTTGTCTGTTTGTACCCATATGAATTGTATGCTATAGCTGATTAATATCTTTTAAAATAGATTTTGAGAGAAAGCTAATAGTAACTGTTAAAATGTGAGGAGGGGAGGGAGTCCTGAAGTGCCCTATCACTCAGTGCATCTTTCCTTTCAGAGATCTGACCCCCATCTCCATATTTTGATAGCGTATTTCATAATGAGTGCCAAGTATCTCAGGAAATTTAAATATAAATCAAAATACATCTATTAATTCTTTGTTTTGAAAAAAAACCTAAATTGAGTAGAATCGTATGTATATAGCTAACTCAATTAGTTATAATGGCTTTGCAAACATTTTCGTTGTATTTTCCTATTAGGAGTCACAGAACTTTTATCTGAAGGCTGCATTAATTTTGCTCAGCTGTTCATCTAGCTAGCTCACAAGATGAGAACTTGCCACACATGCAGAACAACTGTAAATGACTACTTACATGAGGTAATATCTTTTATTGAACTAACATCTGTTAGTGAGCGAGACAAGCTTTGAAAGCTGTCTCTCTCACCAACAGAAGTTGGTCTGGTAAAATGTTACCTCACCCACCTTGTCTCTCTAATATCCTGGGACCAACACCATTACAACAACCGTGCATGCAACCTATTTACGTGGTTTAACTAAACTGGCATTTCTGACTTCTTCTTGGGATCATTTTGTGGAAATGTGACATCTTTGACTCTTGAGTTCTTAATGGCAGAGATGATAGGAGTTTATCATAATGATTTAAACACCAAAAGGCTGCTATTTAAACACTAAATATTATTCTTGTGATTGTATAAACCAAATGGAAAATGGCCAGATCTGATGTTGGTATCAAGATAAAATGTTAGGCCCCAACTGATTGAGGTCTGTGGGGTTCCACCTGGGCACAGCAGTTTGCCTGTGTGCTATCATTCATTGTATATAGTCTGTGTGGTACTATGAGTGGGAGGAATATTTTTGCATATTACACTTTAATTCAAGCACTGGTTTCACTGCAACAACAGGGGGCACTATAATTCTAAGTTTTTTTCCATGAGTTATGATTAAAGGAAATAAATGTTGATATTCAATTATTTTCATATGAATAACAGATTCTGAAATGAACTCATTCGATTACTATATCCAGCACAGAAAGTAAGTTCTCTCCAATATCTGTTCTATTTGCCCCTAAATCTTTCAGTTACTTTTTAAATGCTGTGCATCAAAACAAGCGATCTGTAAAAGAAGAAAAACTGTGTCCCGTGACTGTCAGGAAGTTATACAACTCTAAGAATTTTGTCTGAGCTAATGCAGGCAGCTCAAAAGCCTCTCATTTCTTGAAACAAAGGCCAAGATTTACAAATGTTCAGTGACTCGGTGCATCCGTGTTTGGGTACCCAATTGGAAGCATCTGAAAGAGATGGTCTGAGGGGGTGGGTGCTATGTAAGGCTGGCCAGGAAACAAGAATTCTGTTTAAGATCACTTAATCTGCACGTGGTTAATCAGAGTAGAACTTTATCATTTTAGGAGAAAGCTGGTTACACTTTGTTTAGCTCAGAATTCTGAAGCTAACATGGTGCATGGGAGAAGCATTTTTCTTACTTTGCCTATCTGTTCATTTCATAATTATTGATGGAAATATTTATCAGTTTGGGTGTATATGGTGAAATTGTTTATTGACACTTACCAATAAAAATCTAATCCTTCCAAGTTTAGTTATTTGATATGTTGCTTCTAAATAGCCCAGTATCTATATCACAAACAAGATATCAAGTGCATATACAGCACTAAATTACAAGAGGTGAAATTCCACTCCACTGAATTAAATGGCAAAGCTCCTACTGACTTCAGTGGGACCAGGATTTCACCTAAGGAGCCTATGATCTTATAGCAGCGTAAAGCAAGAGTAACTGCAATAAAGCTGAATTTGTGAGGTAAGAATTAGGTCCAAGAAATATTTAGATTTGTCTGCTGCATGTAGGTAGAAGAAGAAAACAAGTCTTTCGGATCTGTGAATTATGAAATCACAAATGATTTCCATATCAACTCTTAAATTGTTGTATTTCGGCTTGGAATGATTAGATTTTTATTGGTAAATATTTTTACCCTATAAACAGAAACCAATGAAAAAATATTTCCATTGACAATCAGAATTTACTGATGGACAAAATAAGAAAAATGCTGCTTGTGAACTTATTAGAGTTTGCCTTAAGGCTAAAATTTTGACATTGATAGTTTGTGTTTTAATGGTTATAAAGTTGTATTTTTGAGTCTCAAGATTTGTTGTCATTAAATAATTGTCTGATTTGCCCTCCCCCATAATTTCTCACAACCGTGAACATTTAAATTGATACTATTAATACTTTGACAATTATTTAAAAAAAGTCTGCCAAGTGTAGTCGTAGCCAAGAAGTACATATTGCATTCTTATTATAGATGCTGTGAGGACTTGCCCCATGTATTACAGTAGCACCAGGAGGTCCCAGCTGATATCAGGAACTCTTGGTGCTTCATGTTGTACATACACGTAGTCCATGCCGTGAAGATTTTACAATCTAAATAGATTACCAATGAAATAGTATTATTACCCTCACTCTCTGCGCCTTGGTACCCTCTCCTAAAGATCAAACAACTGAGATTTCCTGAGTGCCAGTATAGCACCTTCCCTCTGTTGCCAAATGAGTTTCCATGAAGCTACAACATAGCCAGATTGCATCTGTTGTATCCATGCAGGCTGCAGAATTAAATTTACATTCTTTCTCTCCTGCCAATTTTGCCCATCTTCCAAGTGTCAAATCTTTTATTAAACTACAATTAATAGCAAACCACTGTGATTGGTTGTGGTATCTCAGTTAAATATTTAGCCAATGAGAATGTCTATAAAAACATTTGCAAAACACTCAACAAAGATCAGTCACTGATTTGTTAATGCCATGACTGAAGGGTGTGAATGGTCTCAATAAGATCTAGTGCTTTACTAGTAGTTCCTAGAAAGATAAAAGAGCACACAGGGACCACACCTGCTATCTCCTGTCACAATTCAGGGCAACTTTACCTGTATTCCCCCTCCCTGGTCCACCTGCTCTAGGTTCTTGGCTCTTCAGCCATCACCTCTCTTGGGCAGAGTTCAATATAGTCCTTTGATCATCTAGGCCTTATATCACATCTGCCTCCGAGAGAGGTTACATAGAATCCTGGCCCACAGTAATACTCAATACAGCATGGTCTCCAATACAATTAGGCTATTTCAGGAAATTGCCATCTCTCTCACACTTTCCACTTTGCGCAAGGTTTTTGAAAAGCCCCCAAGACCATGTAGATGAGTAGTGCTTCTGCTACATTCCTCTCCCATCCCCCAAATCCCACTGAAAGCCAGCCCATTGGCCTGGGCTCTGCACTTCAAGGGAAGTGGAGAGAGTGGCAGGGAGGGATCAGGGAGGAATACTAGACTCTGGCACTGTGTCTATAGGGAGCCCAGAAATCTGGGAGGTACTGCTTGTTGCAATAGCAGTATTTCTCCCTCGATGACTGCAGGCATCACTGCCCCTGAGAGGGGAAGCAGTCACTGACAGGTACTGTAGCTCTCTGTAAAAGAGAGAAATCCATATGTAATAATACCTAGTTCTTATGTAGCATTTTTCCTCTTCAGATCTCAAAGCACTTTCCAAAGGAAGTCAGCATCATCACCCCTTCCCTTCTACAAATAGGGAAACAGAGCCACAGGCAGGGAAATGACTTGCCCAAGGTCACCCAGCAGATGCATGATAGAGCTGGGAATTTAAGCAAGGTCTCTTGAGTCCCTGTGCACTGGGCTATAGTTAGCAGGAGTTCCATCTACTAGCACCTAAGAATCTGTAGCATTGTCTGTAAGTCAGTAGGTTCAAAAAAACCATGTTGTTGCTGACATGTAGTGCAGGTGGCTTTCAACATCCAGCTCATAGCAGTAGGATCCCCAGGGCATTATGGCTCCTAAAATGGGAGCTGCATAAAGGCTCTGAGCTGTTGTGAAGATGCTTCTGCTTGTTGTGAAGGTCTTGGGACATCTACACATTAGGGGCCAGTGCTCCTGCTAGTTCCTTAGGGAGGAGAGAAGTAGATGTGGTGGTCTCTGCATTAAAACAGGGGGTTGTATTTTACAACAAAATTACTTTTCTTTATACATTACATAAATGTATGCTGTAGCCAACACAGTCTGTTCAGCCCCCATGCTGTCCAGGCCCCATCTTCCCATATGGAGGATAACCTTTGATCTTTATAGCCACACCCATATCCTTATATGAAAATGACAGCTATTCCACACAGTAAGAACAAACCACCCTCTGCCCCACATGCCCCTTTATTCAGAGGTAACTGAATGTGTGATAAACCCACATTAGCACACATCCCAAGAATTGCAGTTGTGGTTTGAATGCATAACAAGGCAGGAGACTTTCAGTGCTGGTAGGTTTTTATTTTTATTCTATTTAGTGTACCAGGGATGTAAATGTAATCTTGTAATAGTATTTAAATTAACTAAAACTTTATAGAAAAAAGAGGGGTCAGCTATTTCTCCCATGACCAGGGCCATAGGACCATGACTGCCAAAGACTATGGAACTTCAAAAAACTTAAGGCTTCACCCTTTATTCTAAATAAATTAGTATCTGTTGATCTCAATATCAATAATAAAGATGCTGTAGCATTTTAATATATCCTCTTGTGGAAGAAGGACACACAGCGCAAGTTGTGCAGAGATGGAGAGCTGAAAAACATATTTACTTGTGTCTCCAGGCTCTGAGTTTAGCTGTTCTGTTATAGATGAGCCCTTTTGAGTTCACAGGAGATGAGCTGGTGTTCACACCAGTGAAGAGATGTGTTCTAGCATCAGTATGGCCACTACCCTTTTACACAGGCAGTGCTAGGAACGAGCTGTATTTCTGGTATAGGGTAAATCTTGCCTATAGCAGATAACTAATTTGGCACAGACTGGGCTTGACAGATGGGAAGGAGGGAGATTCTTACTCATTACTCAGGACATCTCTCAGATACTAAGTGGGAAGATTGATTCCTTAGGCTCCAGAGAGTTTGACTGTGCTGGAGTATAGGATTCATAGACCATTTCAACAGCTCTTGTGCTCATAAACCCAAACCTTCAATGACAACTCAAGTTGTAAGGGAGCTGGACTCAGGTGGGACAATAGCGTTAGAAACATATGCTTGGTTTAAAACACTGCAGGCACTCTCTGTAGCAGAAACCAGCTGTTACTGCCACTCTACAGACCTAAGTGCAGGAAGGTACAAGTAACTCACATAAAATATATGGCAACTATAGCTGCACAAGACTTAATGGGATTTTCTTTAATTGGGGTGTGAGGAATGAAAACCAAACTACAATTAACATTTATTATGAACAGTATGCAATAGCCATTTTCCTCCTGCTCATTGTTGCTGAATACAATCCAACAGAACTGTTTAGCAGAGCAGAATCTTCAGGTTAGGGTCTTTTGACAGACCTGATTTGCACTGGAGTAGAAAACATTAGGAGACAAAATCTTTTCCTCTTCTCTTTTGCAGAAGAGGATTGTTAGATGGCTACAGATGTGGAGCACAGTCTTAAAGAACTCTTGGGTTCCTTCCTAACTGAGGGACTAAAAAAGATATAAGGCAGATTCATTAATTGTCCTGCGAGCTTTACATTCAGTTTTCTTGACACAGTCACATCAGCTAATTGTAATGACAGGGACAATGAAACATGGGTAGAAGAGCTCATGGTTGGGGATTATAGAAGTGGAAAAACCTGTAATCACTCCCCTCCAGAACCTGAACCCAGGATTTGAGTCTCAACATCACTTTGCTGGCACCAAATATCTGTAAAACCCACTGGCAAAATGTCTCATATCCAGAGCTTAATTTGTGCCAGGGCTTGCAGGGGCTCAGCTGTGGCACCTCTTTTGTGAGTGACGTGCAGGGTGTGACCTCACACATATGGAGTGTATAAGGTCATCCCGTGGGAGGATGCCATCCTTATTGCTTGAGCCCCAGCAATTTTTTATAAATTAAGCACTGTTCATCTCCTGGTGTGTTGATTGGTCGACCTAGAAGATAACAACTTCCTATTAGTTACTCTGTTTCAAGTTGCTAAGTAAGTCTATGCTGAAGATCCCAACACTGCCAATGAACCATGTGGAAGTCAATATTTTCCATATGCTGTAATTGTTCTTTTTCAGTTTGCCTTTTTAAAAAATGTAGGAAATTAGCAACAAAATAATACATTAAAAGAATGCTGAGATTGCAAAATGAAGCACTCAAAAGTTAGGAAAAGCAAGAATTAAAGTTCAGGGTGGGAAATATAATCCTGGATGGATATCACTTGTGTTAAATTATGTCCATCCGGTGCATTAAATGAGGCAGAGGTCCTGTGGAAAAAATAGTATGTGATCATGTATTTAAAAATTACATCATAATGCATACACACAAGGGGCCAAATAAGGTTGCACAAGCAACCTTAATACTGGCATTTCCTAACCTTTCAAAGCTTCACTTTGCAACTTTAATGTTCTGTTTTTGAATTTAATAATAACATATGCCTCTGTAGTACTGAGCACTGTAGACACATAAAATAAGAGATGCTCCTTGCCTCAAAGTTTATTTTCTATCCTGACTATCCTAATTCACCAGAGACTTTTGTTGCCATTTAAAAAAAAATAAACTCCACCCAACCTAGTTATAGCCCACGTGTTTGTGCTTGGTCCTGACAACCTGTGTATTATTGTTTTATCTGTCTTGGCTATTTCAACTGTAAACTCTTTGGGGCAGGCTTATATTTTCTGATGTGTCTATACCCACCACAGTGTGGGCCTGATCCTTTTTTGGGACCCAACCAGGATATGAACAATAATAATAATAATAATCAAAAATGATGTAGTCTATTTCTGTAAATAGCCTTTGTAATTGTGGGAAGAAGTTTGTTCCCCTGCTTTGTCAGTATTCAAATGCTTGAGGAAAGGGGCACCCAGCCAGGGGCTTTCCTTCTCCAGTGAAAGAGCTGGCATCTTTTCTCACCTAGAAAGGGGCCAGGAAATGGGCATGGCTTTCTGGGCCTCCTAAGCCATCATCCTTTACATTTTCAAATATCACCAGCAGAGACGGCTGACTGATTTATGCTTGAATTTTTTTTTTTTTATAAAAGATGGCCATTTTTACTGCGAATGTAACTTTTGTGGAAATTTTTCACTTTCGAAATATTCTTGAAAAAACTAGACAATTTCGGTGTAAGATTTTGAGAAAAATTGTTTTTGTCAGAAAATAGTATTTTCTGAGCAGGGTTGACCAGCACCGTGTGAAGCATACTGCTGCCACCTGGAGGAAGAGCCTCAGGACTGCCAGACAATCTCCAGTGCAGTGGCTCTTAGCTAGTAGAGCGGATCTTGGTATCTGTCAATTTTGATGACATTTTTGACAGGAAAAAGTCTAAACTAATTATTCTGGCTTTCTCATTTCTATGATCTCAAAACATTACATTAGTTCAATTCTGTGTTGACTTTTACATTATATTAGTAAATTTAATATAATATGGCATTAATATTTTATATTATTTTGACATGGTTTCAATAATGTTTTGATTTCTCCAAATTGAATTTTTTTCAGAATTTTCACTTTTCAGTAAATTTCAGCTTTTCATTCAGATTTTGAAAGATGACTTTGAAATGTCACAATTTCCCACAGAACTGAAATTTCTGTTTCTAGCCAGCTCTGTTGGCCACTATCAGTGTTCCCTCACTACTGCAAGGAATGTGAAGGGAGAGTGGTGCAGCCTGTGCCCCCTGGACATAGCTGTATGGATCAAGTGGTCTATCACCGGCTAAGAGAGAGGAAGAGGACGTTTAGGTGCTTGGGATTTAAAAAAAAAAAAAGAACAAAACCCAGTATCTTTGGTAAAATCCTATGTCTCTTTCCATTTTATTGAAGACATATAATCTAGAAGTGACTCTCATATTTCATGACACTTCTCTTAAACAAGAATCCAGAATAGAAGACCACATTAATTAGCAGCATTTTAAGGTTAGGGACCATACTTCTAGCATTGGAAGAAATTGATCCTTCCATTGTCAAAGGATTACAGAGGATTCCAAAATCTTATTGTAATCCATTTGATCTCTTTTGAAAATGTATTGAATGTGATCTTATCTTTCATTACACCACAGAGACTCTAACACACTAGCATGAAAGTTAAAACTGTGGCTCATTTTTTCTCTAGCACTCTTGTCCAGAATTTATTTACATTGTCACATCCCAGAACATCTCAATTTAAGTTCCCTGCTGTGTGGAATTGTGTCAGCCTATACCGAAGAAGTAATGTCCAATCTACACATTCTCTCAGGTGTCTCATATAACCAGTTCAGGTTCTTAATCTGTCATTTTAAAACTAGCTACCTCAAATTGCTATGTGCACCTATTTATTATATCCAGTGCCCTCAATATAGCTGCTTATGTAAGAAAATAACTTGTCAACAATTCTGTTTCCCTTTAAATAAAAACTTAAAAGCAAAACTGGCATCTTCGCTGCTTTCTAGCTTGAAATAAAATACGTGGTCTTTATATAGTGCTAGGCACTTTCAACCTGCTTTTCAAAAGTTGACTAATTAACCCTCACAGCACTCAGTGAAATAGGATTAACTCATTTTTCAGATGAGGAACCTGAGACATGGGGAGGATCAGTGCTTTATCCAAGGCTACACAGCAAGTTAGTGACAGACCTAGGATTAGAATTCAAAAGTCCCTTGTTTCCAGTCCCATATTCATTCTTCTACATCATGACTAAACAATTGCTTCATTCTATTCTTTCTTTCAGCCTTTACTAATGAACACTTACTAGGGAGAAAATCCTCACCTCTCTCTCACAGGGGTCCAGCCAAAGTGGAGTAGGTTCAGTTCCATAGCTCCAAAGGAAACCAATGCTTTAGGGGCTCTCTGTAAAGCCAGGTTTGGAGTGGGGAATAAGACTGGGGCCAATAAATCCACTATAACTCACTATTCAGTGGTGGGGCCTACTGTGGCCTCCTTAGTACAGTTGCAGCCGTGGAGTCTCTGCTGCTGCTCTGTGGCTTCAACGACACTTACTTTCTCTGCATCAAACTCCCCTCTCTTGGGCGGGAGGGGATCATTTGGAGCACATCAGTGCCCTTTCTTGCTGTAGTTTCAGATAACAGCTCCTTTCTCCTTCCTACATATTCATTACAGGGTTGTCCATTGGGATGAAAGGACACTAGTGATTTCTTCACTGTCAAATTATGTAACTCAGTTGTTCAGCTGGGACTTATTACTATACAGGGACATGGTCAAACAGTCAGTTTGTATTAAAATGTCACAAATACTTGGTGTGTGAGTCCGTACTTAATGGATCTATTGAAATGCAGGCACCATAGGATTGTGTGGATGACACATAGTTTTGTGGGGAGCGGGGAGGAAGAATAAGATCCATTTGAGAAAAAGAAACAGTAATTCTGTGAGCTGTGGGAGGGGGAGGGCACTGATTCTAAATATTGACTCTCCAACCTTGTATACAACCAAGGCACCCATAATGGGTCAAACGCAGCTCTCATCTAAGCATGTGCAACTCCCAATTAAGTAAGTCACTGGGAGTTGGGTCAGTTTATTCCAAGAATGGCCCAAACTGTGCAAAAAGACACTGGCTACAGAGGCCTCATGCAGTTCAGTGAGCAAAATTAAGTGTTTCTTTAATCTGAAGTACAGAGCTCAACATTCATAGTTTCTCCTTCCACATTAGCCTTCCTAGTCAGTCTGTGTGCTCCTTATTTCCACCATCTTGTCTATTAATATCCTGTTAAAGCTACTTCAGTGGTGTTGCTTATAACCCTAGTCCACTGAACTGTGGGCATTAATCCAAGGGCTCAATCCTATGAAGTTCTGAGTACCCTAAGCAAATTTAGTGGGAACTAAAGGTGCTCAGCACCTTTCAGTAAGTGTTCAACACTTCACACAGTTGGTATTAAGAAGCGCTCACCTTAGTCCTTAGTGTACTTGCTGTATATGGCAGAAATTATAATGTAGAACATAAAGCTATGAAATCTGTAATAGGAAAGCTATGCTGGAATGAGAAGCATATATATTTTGCTGTGAATGATTACAGATTGAATATGCTGCATACATTTTAGTAGCACACACGTTTGTTTTTCTAGAAGTTACACTATCTGTTCTGTAGTAATTAGGTCTGCTTTCTGTGCTGTACCTACTTCTTCTTTGGGCATAAAAGTAGATCATGTGAGCAGGTTTGTGGGTTTCCCCCTATTTCCTCACAAGTGATCCAAAAGATAGCAGCTTGTACACTGGTCCGTTTCCCGTCAAAACATAATTATTCTAAAAGAAATCCAGCATATCCCTCTCCAATGTTTGATTTTTATAAAGGATATTAAAAATATAATCTCCTAGAAAAAGCCTATTACTCAGCTAAAGCAAACGAAACCCAGCTCAGCCAAGGATGACAATACTTTATTAACACTCATGGAATGCAGAAACCGGAAATTGTTTGGGTTTTTAAGGACACAGAGGTTTGCTAGAGATGTGGATCAGAATAAGCCACCAATTAAATGTACCACATTAAACCTGTCCTGCATACATTACTTAACATTTGTTTGTATTAATAATATGGCACTTTTACATGATCTTTCAATGGTCTAGTATGATGCTGTGGTGACGATGAATAAACAGTGGATCTTGAGTAGAAGTAGAGAAGTTGCTGGACTACTGTGTCCTATTCCTATGCCAACAATTCAAGAAGGTTATTGAAGACGTGTGATAAATTGAAGATGCTTCTCGGAAAAGCCACAAAAATTATTAAAGATTTAAAAAACATTCCTTATAGTGATAGACTCAAGGAGCGCCAGCTCTTTAGCTTAACAAAGAGAAGATTGAGAGAAGACTTACAGTTTATAAGTATCTATATGGGGAATGAATATTTAATAATGGGCTCTTCAATCTATCAGACAAAGGTATAACACAAACCAATGGTTGGAAGTTGAAGTTAGACAAATTCTGATTGGAAATAAGACATACATATTTAACAGTGAGGGTACTTACACTGGAACAACTTACCAAGGGGCATGTTGGATTCTCCATAACTGACCATTTTAAAATCAAGATTGGATTTTTTTTTTCTACAGCATATGCTCTAGCAATTATTCTGGGGAAATTCTATAGCTTGTGTAATACAGGAAGTAACACTAAATGATCAAATGGTCCTTTCTATGAATTATGGGTCATATTCTTCTATCAATTACACTGTTGTGAGTCCAGAGTAACTCCAATAAATCCATGGAGAAACTCCCAGTATTCAGATTAAGAGTGTCTATGTCTATGGCATTTTCCCACGCCATCTGCCATTTTCCCCCACCTCCTTATTCCAGATTTACAACGTAACTGAGAGCAGAACTTGACCGTGTATTTACCATTTGTTATAATCTATTCACTTAAGATATTACAAGCATTGCAATAAATACCTTATTTCTGTGCCATTGGAAATATTGTTATTCTGAAATGGATGTGCCTATGTGAACTGAACCCACACTTTGAATTTTGGCTTTCTATTCATAACCGGAATCCAGACTTCCTGAGCCACATCTAAGACTTTAATTCATCTATAGTTTCCTTATTCCATCCTTGCTCTGATATAGTGCTCTCTTACTTTCTCATTGCACATGTTCATTGTCTAACTGCTTCTTCATTCAAACCAACCAAAGAAAACATCTCTGGACATTTTCACATTTCTGGAAATCCCAACACAGTTTCATTGGTGTAAATGAGAGCAGAACTTGGACCACAATACATAAGAGAGTAGATCACTGTGGTTATAACTAGTTGTACACTTGTGGACAGCAATTTTAGGTGGTGAGTTGTTTCGGTCATCATACTGTCTGTCAGAAGAACTCCAAGCTCATTCCATTACATAAAACTCTTGACAAATATCTGATAGACAGTAGTGGAAAGGGCAAACTCATATGAATTTTATCTGACTTACCAATTACCATTTTTCAAAGGGCAGGTTTATTGCATTGAGGGAAATTCTTAAAATAGATTCTATATTGGCATTCGTTACTATAAAAGGATGCTTGATAGTGAGGTTCATATGCATTATTTCAGAAAAGGCCAAATTTTTTTCCTTGCCAAATGCTGGTACTCGTATACCAGTATTTGTAAAAGTGGAAAGAGACATCTTTATATTTCTCAAGGCACAGTTCTGAGGAGTGTATTTTCAAGGCCACAGAAGATTCATCAAGACATGTTGCATCACTGTGATAGCTAAGCAGTCTAAACATTGCTGACAATATTAATGTAACAATACTAATATAAAGACATTTTACAACTAAAATTACAAAGCACCTAAAACATGAGAATGACAATTGCCAGCTATAAGCTCCCCAAATAACAGACGACTCAATCACCCTCTCTTCTGGGAGCTCCAGAAATGATTTTGCCTAATAAAATCAGAGTGCCAGGAAAGAAAAATATCATCTTAACCTAATCAAAGCCAAAATATTTCACATGTATTTAAAAATTAATTCCTACAGGTCTCCATCACCCCTCCCTTGGCATTCTGTGACACAGTACCTCATCAGTGCCTAACAATGACTTCATGATACTTCCCAGTACTAAAATAACATTTCATGCACTTTGCCATTACACTGATACTCTACAGAAATGTATTAATGTTGCCAAAGTCTGAGTGAAGGTTTTGCATTATACTGCAACTGTGAGGAATATAGGGTATGTATTCTGATCCTATACATGTTGGAAATGTAAAGCCAGGTTTGGGGGGGAGGGGGAATAGGACTGGGGCCAATAAATCCACTATTACTCACTATTCAGTGGTGGGGCGTACTGAGGCCTCCTTAGTACATGTAATCACTTTGGGGTTTAAAGAGCATGGCCCCTTTAAATTTTTTTCCTCACGGGGGAGGGGGAGCAGTAAGAAAAAAAAGGAAAACTCCAGGGTGTGGCTCTGGAGCTCCAGAGAGAGAAGGGCTGCAGCCCACAGGCCCTTACAAAGTAAAGCAGCAGAAAACCTGCCTGAAGCCTGAAAAGAACAGGGCGGTGGATCAGGAACACCCCAGGACAGGAGGAGCACTGTGCCAGGGAGAAATTGCCCAAAAAGGACAGGCCAGAACTGGACCCAGTATTACTGCTGCCCAGAGCTGCATGGGGCTGTAAGTACTGGGATTTGTAACTCTGCATTGGGAATAAGGAGGGGGGCTGCTAGCTAGTTAAGTGGGGAGGTGGTCGCTCTGTGTGGCTTTGCAAAGAGTGGCAAAAAAGGGCACCAAAGAGGGAAAGTTTACTGGCGCCGAAGACGACCAGGAGCACCCAAAACTTACCACTGAACTGAAACTTTGCTTAAAACTTTTGAACTCTGTGTGCAGACACATTGCTTAGTGTCTGCCCTTTTAAACTGTGCTACCACTGGGCCTGTGGGGCCCTGGTTTAAATGCAACCTTGTTTTACCGCTCCCCCTATATTTCCCCTTGATGTTTTTCTCCTCTCATCCCTCTGTAAATAAATATTTCTCTTTCTTATATCCATTGTACTTTTCCGGGGTGTGTGTGTGTGTGTGTGTGTTCACTCTGGGGGGTTTGGAATAGGTGCCCCTGGGGTGGAAGGGATTTCTCCTGCTGCATTCCTGCGCACGCCTTCTCTTGGCCAAAGCTGCCTGCAGAGCAGACTCCATCTTGGCCACGAGGGCGCTAAAGTTACACTTGGTGGCCCGTACGGGGACTTTGCAATACACACACTCACACACCTACGCTGCACACCCTGAGCTCTCCTTCACAGAGCAAAGAAACTTCTCAGTGACTTTCATCTCAGTTAAAAAAAAAAATTAAAGGGGCCATGCTCTTTAAGCCCAGAGGGGTTACATACAGTTGCAGCTGTGGAGTCTTTGGTGCTACTCTGTGGCCTTAATGACTCTTACTTTTTCTGCATCAAACTCCATTGTCATGGGGGGAGGGGAGCATTTGAGGTACATCAGTGATAATCTTTAAACACATAATCTTAAAAAGTAGGCTCCAGAGATTATTTGGTATCACCCAGCTGCGTAACTACAGCTGCAGCCATTTGTGACCTTTATTTCTAGTCAATTTATAATTCTGTTTCAGGTAACCATTGCAATTAATTAATTCCTTTGTTCATTTTTTCCTCTAAGAACACTATGAAAAACAGATCTTCAGGGCTGCTGCAGGAAGTAAGCAGAGCTCTCTCTCCTCCCCTCAGAATCCAAATCCAGTCTCATGTTCCCTCCTCCCCCTCCCTTCCTGTGAGCAACAGGGATGGCTCCTCCCCTCCCCTCTTATCCCACTCCCTGCAATTCCTCTCCTGGCAAGGGGGAAGAGAAGACTCCATTGCCATACACCCCTCAGATATGGGAGAGGGGGCTGAAGAATCCAGGTGCAAAGTGGAGGTTGGGAGGGGGCAGAATGGATGGGGAACTGAAGGAGAAGAATGAATGGGTAGCTGCAGCAATGAGCAGATGTGGGGGTGATGATAGACACTCTCCCCCCATCTCTATACACACTGTTTTAGAGCATTTTAAGCACTGGTTCCCACACTGCACGTAGGAGGGGATAGAGAAATAGCAGAGAACTGGAAGGAAGAGGAGAAGTCAGGTGGGAATAAGGAGGGAAGAACATTTATAGTACCGGGCAGATGTAAAAGGAAGAGAATTTATAAAAGAGAGGGAACAAGGGGCTAAAGGACAAGAGGGACGAAAAGAAAAGTAGTGGTTAAGAACATATGTGCTCCACTTCAGAGTTTAGGCTCCCATATTGAAGCTCTGACAGACTGAAGGGTATGGTGTCTTCTGTGCATTACTTGCTAACCTGAAGATGTATTATTGCACTCTACAATATTGTGTCAACTGTCTCTTTGAAACCTATGTAGATTATGTCCACTGCTTCATCCCTTTCTGCTGCCTACATTCTCCTCACAATAAGACAGATTTATATTCTTATTCTTCTCAGATGGATGCATCAATCTCTGTCAAGTTGCCTGTCTGAGCTAAAAACCTGCATATCTCAAAACTGGTTTAAACTAATGCTGATAAATGTGAAGTATTTGTGGCCATCTGGCATCAACTTATGGTCACTCTATTCTAACTTGAAATTTCATCAAATGGCAGTTCTTTTCTGTCTTTCAAAAATATTCACAGTCTGGACTCTATGGATTTAGTCACTGTTCACATAATTCCTGTAAGTGATTTTGTGTCACCAAATTTGTCCACAAAACTCATTTACATCAGCTTCTGTTCAGATCCTCTTCTGGCATGCATAAATCCAGTTTTTCTGGAAATGTGGCTGCTATCTTTTTCTCTGCCATAGAACTGAACTAAATAAGTTCACTGAAATATACTCTATCCCAGTGTGTATCACATTCCCCTTTAGAGGCTGATCTGTTACATGCTAACAGCCTACTACTACTACCAGCTAATGAAACTACTCCTTTAGCTTCAATGGTGGTGGCCTGTACTTCAGAACTGAAGACCCTGGGATCAAATCCCATAGATGACCAAGGCAAAAATCTGGGCTACAAGCCTTCCGGGGTTCCTGGGTACATACTGAGGTTGTTAGACTGTGCTGAAGCCTCAACCATCATGTCTGCACTACTGTTACCTGTGCTAGTTACTTTAAAGATAGCATGGGGGTATGTCTACCCAGGCTACAATCACACTTTTCACTTGCAGTGGACACATACCCATAGGTGCCTAAATGGGAGCAGGACTTTTTTGAAAATCTTGTCTCTACAATGAGTGCTGAGCACCTTTTGAAAATCTGGTGTTTACATTTTAGGAGGGAGATTCTTAAAGGCACAAGTAACATTTAGAAATGGAAAGTCAGAACACACTGGAACATCATTTTCTGTTATTAATTGAGAGACGTTAAAAGGTATCAGTAGGACACTGAATAGTATAGCACTCTTTATGCTGTAGTTCATTACAAGGTGTACAAATAGAGATACTGGCTGTCTGGAAGATTTTAGTTTGATGGATAGCTCCTTTTCCAGCTTAATGTTGTACTTTTCATTGTCTTTCTTTTCTCTGGATGTAATTACAATTACAAAACCTAATCAGAATGTTGATTTAACAGGTTAACTGCAATATTGTTAAAATGATGCCTTCAGAATTTAATAAAAGAGATTGCCATAGCAATCTAACACTGTCATTCAATCTAAAGCCAAAACAAATAAAAAATCCAAATGTTGTCAGTTACACTTAGGGTTACCATTCGTCCGGATTCCCCCGGACATGTCCGGCTTTTTAAGCTAAAAATAGCATGGGGGGAATTTGTAAATGTCCGGACTTCCCCCTGATGCAGAGCAGTGCTGCCCGCCGGACGGTGAAACTTACATGGAGCTCCGACACTCAGCCAGAGAGAGCACGTCCTCCTCCTCCTCCCCCCCTCCCTCCCTGCATGGCAGAT
>NW_020664419.1:52907149-52963934 GCF_002925995.2 Terrapene triunguis | reverse complement strand
CATCTGTGGAGAATGTGCATGAGCATGTACATGGCCAAATAACACAGTATCTGTGCAAATGTAGACGTAGCCTTAGTAGTGCATCATAATCATAATGATCTTCTGTCCTCTACTCTCAATACAGTGTTTCCTAAACACTCTCTTCCTAGCTGTATCCCATGGGCCACTGGTATGCAGCTCTATTTCTTGCAGATGACTTGTGACAAAGTCAGAGGGAAGATGGTTTAGAGAGCTGAAGACATTGACTTGTTAAATCCTATGTTGTGGCAGTGGAGGAGGAAAAGAGGTTTTGTTATTAATATCTGCCCCTACTCCTTTTAAATCCTAATCAGCAAAAATGTCCTAAGTGGTGAGTAGGCTGATGCACCTGGGCATATCGTGCAAAAGAATCATAAAGACCCAGAATGGGCTATCTGCCTCCATGGTGGCAGAGTAGTCTCAGCTCCTTCGGAGGTGCTTCAGGTTATTTGAGATTTAGACCTATGTTTTTGGTTGGTAAGTGCCAGCAGGGAAATATCAGCTTTGTTAGAAAATCCCTTTCAGGAAAGCAGGACACTGGTTTCACTTGGAGAGGTGACTGTTAGGCCATAGCTCAAGAAATATTTGCCTTCATGTTAGCAGTGTTACCAGTTATCAACCATTGAAAAGGCAACTCCAGCAATATCTGTACTCCTCCAATTAACTTGAGCCTCGTCAGATTATTTTGAGTTCTGTGAATAGTATAGAAACTGCATTGATCTATCTTCATCTATCAACAGAAGAAAATTAAGTGTTTCGTTCTGATCCTTTTAGGTTATCAGTTTCCTTTGATATCGCATACAACAGTGATGTTCTGACATCTATAGATCCTCGTGATAGCCAACTGTCCCTGCAGCAGTATGGCTTCCCTGAATCGAATGTTCTGGCACTGGAGGGTTGGTGCAAGCTTCTCATGCAGTTCTGGAAGTTCTGACGCCACTGCTGCCCCTTCCTGATTTCCAAAACAATGTGATCCCACCGCACATGCTGGTTCTCCTGGACCAGAAGCAACATTCCACCCATTCCAATTGGCTCTATTCCGATTGAGAGTTCCAGGAAGCAGTAGTGTAACTATCCCTTTGCCTGCAGGATCCTTCCTCATGGAGGATTCCACAGGATTATTTTCTTTCACCTCTCCTGTTTATCAGTTATGCGGCTAATAAAGAGTATTATAAGACAGCATAGGCTATGTTACCTGTGTAGTTGGACTTACCTGTTTTGGATGAGATGGAGGAATAGATAATTGCTATGAAGCTCTACCTGGATAAAATTGAAGTCATGCTTACCCAGCTGGGGAAAGCAGCTGAAGAATATGGCAGAGATTACATGTGCTCCCTCCATTGAGGGAGTATGTCTGCATGTGTTGTTCGGATTGCATATGTGGGCTGGGAAGTTCAGCTGATACTGACTGATTTTTTTGTCTGGGGTTCTTAGATGATTGGGCCTTTTATTCTGGATATGGGTCTCACTCCAGTAATGTATGCCCTTGTCACATTTAGATTACTGCAATGCACTCTACATTGAGCTACACCTGAAGGCCATTTTGACAATTCAGTTGCTTGCTTATTAAATAGTCTTTCATGCAGGGAAAATGCTATACCTTCATCCCATAGTCTGTACTGGCTTCTAGTTTGTTTCTGGGTGACATTTCAGGTACTGGAGAAGAGCCGTGCCTCTGGAATTTGTTCCCTTGGTTGTCTGGTAGAATCCAGCTGTATTTACTTTGTCTCGTGGCAAGGCTTATTTGTTTTCCCAGGCCTTTCTTGCTGTGGAGGATTGAGTAGATTGAAGGGAGAGGGGCTTTATTGTTTGAGCAGGATGCTCTTGGAAATGTTGAACTGCTTGAAGAGGATAATATTTTTGTTTATGGAGAAATCTTTGTAAATATTATGTATGTGCTTTATATATTTCTGAAAAATGCTTAGAGCTTTGCTAAGAATTTGATATACTAGACTAAATAACAGGAATATGGCTTTAGTTTAGCCATGGATTTAGCACCTACCATCTATCAGATTCACCATTTCAGAACAGGCACCTCAGCCTTCCCAAGGAAACTTTAGTATACTCTTGAGTGTGGATCTCCATAGTGTTGTAAAAAATGGAACTACTACACCGTGGTATGATTCTGTGTGGGAACCTTTTGTATAAGTGGATAACTTGAGTTGGACAAAATGAAAAAAAGTGAGCTGACAGATTTGGGGCTTAATTTGCTCTAAATCTCTAATTTTTCTTACACAGTTTTGTACCTTTCTAAGACTGTGCCCATAATTAATTGAGGTAAAATTATAATTAGGCATCTATCTGCCTATCTATCTGTATAACCAGGTAGCTAGACACATACTTGATGTAACTTGTTCCTGCAGCTATTTGAGGGTGAAAAATTGTGCCTGTGACACTGGAGACCAGTTTTACAAAATCAGAGCGTATACTTCAATGAAAGCTCATCTTCTTTTGAAATCTCATCTCTCTTCTCTGAGAACATCCCTGATTAAGCCCCAAAAGAATGTTTTCAAATGATTTGTCTTGTTTCCCTTGCTGCCTTTCCCACAGTCAATATGCTTAGACTGAGCCGCAAAAAAGGGCTGCTTTCTTCAGCTAAGAGAAAAAGAAGAGTGAGAGTGTGGACAGTGCTGCCAGAAGAGCGTTTTGAAGTGCCTTCCTTGAATATTAGAGAGGCTGTGAGTAAAGAAATAAGAGGCATCAATTCAGCCCCAAAAGAGCACAGTTTGAACCATTTTTCTCTTGAGCAGTGGCAGTAGAACAGCTTTTAGAGTCGGGGTGCCGAGCTGCACCCCCCTTACCCCGTCCGCACCCTTCACCACCCCTTAGAGCTGGGGCCGGGAGCGGGGCTGTACGTTCAGGAGGGGGGCCGCGGATGGGGTAAGAGGGTCAAGGCTGGGGCCACAGCTGGGGACGGGTGCAGAGTCCCGGCCGCGGGACTGGCAGTCTGGACCCTGGGCATGGGGCCAGGAGCAGAGCTGCGGGTGTGGGCCTGGCAGCCAGGACCCTGCATGTGGGCCGGGAGCAGAGTCCCGGGTGCGGGGCCGGCAGGGGAGCCCCCGGCCAGCAGCCAGGACCAAGGCCAGCAGCTGGCCCGGCAGCCGGGACCCTGTGCAAAACCTGGGGGTGCTGCAGCACCCCCTGCACTCTTAGTTCCCGTGCCTATGCTCTTGAGTATCTGATGTACACAAACTAACTCAAATGACTTTAATTAAGCTCTCTGTAGATACACAATCAAATGCATTTTCCCAAACTTTCACAGTACTAGATAGAAATACGGGTAAATGCCAACAAGGGTAAATGTGTAAGCGACTGCAGACCCAAAATAGCAGTCAATTCTGTACAGGCAGTTAGTGTAGGATTATAAACCTGTTTACTCTGGTTTCACAGAAAGAAGGCCCTGATAAATGCTAATTTTACAATATGTGAGCTACTGAACACCTTCTTAAAGGAACACAAACACCAGGCGATAGAAATGAAGTAGTAAGATAGTTTTTGTATTACCTTCAATGTTAGTCATTTTGACTCTTCATCCCCAGAGAGGAAAAACTTTTTACATAGCGAGATGGCTACATCAACCTAAAGCACTCAAATCATCAACATTCACACCACCACCAGCAGGAGAAGGCTGAGTCACAGTGCAACAGGCAAGGGATGTGGTAAGCAGACCCTGTTCAGTCAGCATACGCATTCCAGCAAGGAATTTATTGCACACTCATAGTTTATGCTTCTTGGAAAATCTGCATATTCTATTTAAAAACAATTCTGCTGATATATTTTCTTTCTTGTTTCAATTACTAAGGATATTTGCATAAAGACAGGTTCTTTGTTTATGAATTTATCTGTTCCTGCTGCTTACTCCTCACATGACATGGTTTGTGAAAGCAAAATCCTCTCCATATAAGCTAATTGTTATATTTCAAATTAAGGATTATGAGTCAGATTCAGAGTGTACGCTGAAAGGCATTTAAAATCTAAGATATTCTAGTCAAGTGATGCACGTATGCAATAGAATTCAGGAGAAAACAAAATTTACAGCACAGATACTGCCAGAGAAATTACTCGGTACTATGGCACAACAGTTAATAAGTCGTATGTATGGTAACATGCTGTCTAAATAGCAGATGGATGTGTATACCACAGTGATACCATTCTAATGCCATGGGCCGATGGCAGATCTAAAGGGTTATTTTTTATTCCCATTTAACGATTCCAGTCAGGTGTCTGGGTGCTGTACATCACCCAGCAATTCCAGAAGAATGACACTCAGAACACTGAGTGACACCCCCAGCTCTCTCGAAACACCTACCTTCCCTTCCCCACATCCCCCAAAAAACACATGAGGAAATAAAACAATTTTAAAAGGTTTTGACCCCAGAAAGGGAGAAATGCCAGCGACTCAATCAAGTTTACTACGAACGTTGCAATTACTATTGATTTTACATAGAAAGCGCTCAGATACTATAGTGATAAGTGGTAGTATAAAACAATAAGATCTCTAAGATAACTTCTGGTCTTTTTTTTTTTACCCTATCTCCTCAACCCTCACTATTAAGTTTTTCTCCAGCAACCACCTTCTAACCAACAGCCTCCTCCACCAACCAAAAACCTGGGGAAAAATAGAAAAATAAGTGATTGTCTGGCTATGCCGAAAGAATGGCAGGAGACATTAGATATGGGTTTAATCAGGCCGCAACTTTATTATTAGATAGATGTCTGGGACTAACCCAGCGGATAAAATGTGCAGTGCATGTGCAAAATTTATGTCCCTCCAGCAGAGCCACTGCCAGGACCCTCCAATTCCAGCCAATTTTGGGGGAGGGAGGGGTTTCCACCAGCTCCCCCCCTTTTCATCCAGGTTCCTCCAGCAATTCCCTTGCCGGGACCTTACTGACCATCAACCCTCGTAGGAGAGGTTAAGGTGGACTATAATGATGGGGGAGTTGGATCCCTGTGTGACGATGCGGTTCTGGCGGAACCCAACCTAGAGTGCCAATTCAGGACAAATTGCTCAAACAGGGCAGTTACAGCCCAAGGCTGGGGTTTTTTCCACCTCTAAGGCAAACCAAACCAGCCAGACTAAGAGGACTTCGGTCTCACCCCACTGGCTAACCGCAAGTCTCACAAGCAATCTCCTTAGACACTCCAGTTTCCCCGTATTACCACCAGTGCCACTCGTTATGGGGACAAATGGTTATAAAAACCAATACCCAAGTAAAAGAAAAAGGTTCTCCTGATCCCAAAGGACCAAGCCCCAGACCCAGGTCAATATACAAATCAGATCTTACCCACAAATCACGCTGTTGCCAATCCTTTAGAATCTAAAATCTAAAGGTTTATTCATAAAAGGAAAAGGATAGAGATGAGAGTTAGAATCGGTTAAATGGAATCAATTACAGTAATGGCAAAGTTCTTGGTTCAGGCTTGCAGCAGCGATAGAATAAACTGCAGGTTCAAATCAAGTCTCTGGAATACATCCCCCGCTGGGATGGGTCCTCAGTCCTTTGTTCAAAGCTTCAGCTTGTAGCAAAGTTCCTCCAGAGGTATGAAGCAGGATTGAAGACCAAATGGAGATGAGGCATCAGCCTTATATAGTCTTTTTCAGGTGTAAGAACACCTCTTTGTTCTTACTGTGGAAAATTACAGCAAAATGGAGCCTGGAGTCACATGGGCCAGTCCCTGCATACTTTGCTGAGTCTGAAGGCATATTGGCCTTCTCTCAATGGGTCCATTGTATAGCTGATGGTCCTTAATGGGCCATCAAGCAGGCTAGGTAGAGCTAATCCCAGCTTGTCTGGGATGTCACCCAGAAGCATAGCATAAGTTTGCCATACAGACAATATAGAGCCAATATTCATAACTTCAACTACAAAACTGATTCACACATATAGACAGCATAATCATAACCAGTAAACCATAACCTTGTCTTAGCCACCCCATTCGACCCCCTTTATACAAGATTTGGGTGCCACTACAGGACCTTGGTTGCAACAATGATCTATATGGTCCCAGTTTATGTCAATAACGTCACACCCTGCTGTATGAATCAGAGGAGTCCCCAACTGCCCCCGGCTTGCTCATTTACCAAGCACCTCTCCTTAATTCCTTTTCCAATCCATTTTTCCGTTCTTTTCTGCCTTAATTTATGGAGTACCTGTACTGAACATCCGCCACAAGGAGGCACAAGCTATTAGCTTGGCTGCCTCCTCCCCACACCCAGCCGGGTTCCCAGACATCTCCCAATGCCCTCTTTTATATCAGCCAAAAATATGGCAGCACCTGAGTTTGACAGGTGCACTCCATCCTCCCGAAATAACTGCGGTGCCCCATAGAATATGCCAGGATGTGAAATTACTGTCCCCCCCAAGGGCAACAAGAATTTGGCCACTTCCCTGTTCACATACCTCCTGGTTTTGTCCACTCTGGCGGGGTTCATGGCTCCCCGCCAGACCCTGCGCTGAAGCATATCTGACCAGACAATGTTAACACCTGGAAAATTGCCAGGATCTGCATCAGGTCACTCCTAGTTCGAAGCATTAACTCCACCCCTTTAAGTGTTCCCAGATCATTTTCTCCCAGGTGTATCACCAATATATCCAGTGTTCGCTGACATGCCCGCACAGCATACAACAGCGATATCAGTTGAGCCCGTAACATACCCCTCCATGCGTGCCAACTGAATAATGCTTCACCACCGAATTCCAGCTGAGAGCCCTTGGGCAACCTGGATGAAGGCCTATGCACCCAAAACACTGTGCCTACAGATCCACACCTTCATGTGTATAGCCGGCTGTCCCATATCTGGAATGAGAACACAACCGATTAATGTTTATTTTCCACCTGTGGTCTTACATACATTTGGTATGCATTAGACTACCAGCGCCCGATTGCCTGAATAGCCTCTGTTTGCATACTTATCTGCGCTGCTGCCGTATCCACCCCTATTTTGAATGAGTGGGAACCAAATTCATGGGCTGGCAGCCCCAACCTCGTTAGCCCCTGTCTCAACATGGTAATCAATTGATATGCCATGAGGGGATTCCCGTCTCCATGTACGAAAAAGGGGGCCTTCTCCCTTCCACCGTATTGCCATGTAGTCCCTCAACGCCCGAACAAGGCAGACCCCAGGCTGGCCACCCTCCCATATGGTAACGAATGCACCCCGGCCGACTTGATCAGTCTTTGACCTTTGCAAGTGTAATATCAGTGCATGCTTGTGCCAGCTTCTGTCACAAAATTCCAAAGCCTTTCCCGTAGAATCCCTGATGGACCCAGGCACTAGCTTGGTTTCTTCCCCCCCCCCCCCCAAGCCCCCCCATGGGCTATATGCGAAATTGTGTTGGTTCCAGTGCCCTCTTTGTCCCTCCTGTAGCGATTGGGGGCGGGGAGAGGAGAGGAGAGGGTTCCTGCCTTTCCCTACCTGACACTGTCTGGCTCTATGTGGGAGTGGATTGAGCACAATTTTTTTTTACCCCTTCCTGCTGCCTCACATGGGGTTTCTGCTGCCCCTTGCCACCGTGTCCCAACTCAACCCTGTTTCTATGGCCTGAATTGGGGAAGGGGCTGCTCCCCCCTTGCTGTTCCTGTTCACCGTCCAGACTGATTCTACGTGGGAGGGCCAGCTCTACCTTTTTTGCTGCCCAAGCGGCGAAGCAAAGGAAAAAAAAAAAAGCAGCCGCAGCAGTGCCGCCGAAAAAGAAAAAATGAAAAAGCTGCCGCCGAACTGCCGCCGAAGAAGAAAAAAACAAAAACGCCCCAAGAACAGAGGGAGTACCGCCCCTTCAGATTTGCCACCCCAGGCACCTGCTTCCTTAGCTGGTGCCTAGAGCCGGCCCTGCTACATGGGGAGTTCTATGGAGCAGGGAACCAGTGCCTGCTCCCCCCGCTGCCGTGTCCCAAACTGCTGCCTGCTTTTATGCCCTGTGGGGAAGGGTTCCCCCACACTATCCCCACTCGCCGTTTGACTGCACGTGGTCCTGCAGCAAGCCATGCACTGGAGTTTGCTGCCCAGCCTGTTCTGAGTGAATGCAGGGCTGCCGGGGGGGGGGGGGGGGGGGAGGGGGGCAATTTGCCCCAGGCCCCACAGGGTCCCCCACTAGAATATAGTATTCTATAGTATTGCAGCTTTTTTTTATGGAAGGGGCCCCCAAAATTGCTTTGCCCCAGGCCCCCGAATCCTCTGGGTGGCCCTGAGTGAATGAGGGGAGTGGCCAGGCCCAGGCTGACCTTTTTTAAACCCCTCATTCCTAGATGGTGAGTCATCCACCATGCTGACTGCACTTCCTGCAGTTTTACATCTCCCCTCCTCCCCCAAGCCAGAAAGCATTGCCCTCTTCTCCCAGCCAGCCAAACATGCCCACCCCCACTTAAAGTGCAGGCCGGTGATTCTTGCAGTGCATTCTGAAGGTCACCAAATGCAGGCTTTGGCAGATCAAGGAAATGTGTTCATGTTCAGTACCTCTTAACCCAGAACAACCCCTTCAGCTGACTGCAGCATCTGTGGCGTCACACAAGGAGAAGCAGTCTCCCAGCTAAGCAGAACTCAAATCATTTGCAATAGGTCTATATAGGACAAAACCTTAGATTTCATCTGGAAATTGACTGTTAGCCAATGTATATCAAAGATCACAATTCCAAGGTGCTCCCTGCGAGACACGCCACTAATCAAGTGACAGCTGCATTCTGTACTAAGTACAGTTTGGATGGTTTTAAGGTGCAGTCCCATATAGAGCAGTCCATCACTGTGGTGACAAAGGCACGGACGATGGAGTGTGATGTCTGTATCCAGAAGAAAAGAACAATCTCCTTTCCAAGCACACAGGTAAATGTTAAAAGCATTCCAGCCAGGTGCTGCTATCTTGATATCCCAGAGAAGCTATGGAAATGTCAGGCAGTCCCCCCAAATTAAAGGTGAAGATAAAAATCTCTGCTACGTTTTTACTTTCCTCATTCTGTCAACAGGACTTCAGTTGTCCTGAGTCCCAGGGAGCTAACACCCATCTGCGCCCCAATTTCCTTTAGGTGCTGAGGATTATGTTATGACTGATAAGAGTGCAAAAAGCTTTCCTTCACTGCTTTCCCTGTACCGTTCCCCCTGCGCCCCCGCCCCCCTCTCCACACACACACAGTGGACCAGCTAGACAGAATTGCAGTTCCTGCACTCTACTGCAAACAAGTATTGCTCCTTCCAAGTGTCCCTTGGATCATTTACCTAAGGAAGGTTGGAAAAAGGCATGACCCGTGCATGCCTCCTGTGAATACATTTTTATGCATGTACTCAGAACTGACCTGGGCTAGGGAGGCATAATCTGTCCCAGAAGTTCCCAAGGAATGTATAGCTCTGCACAGTCCCTAATGCAAGCCAGTGCTTTCAAGTCACTATTTGGCCCTATGTTTCTAGTGGGTGACTAGTGTCTACAAATGGCAAGATGTACTGAAAGCATATTACTAAAATAAAGACTTGACTGGATCCCATGTTGTATCTGAATAATACATTTTCTGTTTAATGTGCAGTGCTATGCTGCTTTCCTTTGAAAATATCTTTATGGTTTTATTGATGTCAAATGTACTTGCTGCCTGTTGCCCTGAATGAACTCCTTACATTCACTCAAAGCAGAAAAGCCTGAGATTTTGAAAAGGGCCTCAACCTGGCCCCTAATATTGGGGACAATATTCTGTCTGTGTTGTAAAATTAAATTGCAGGTTCAAATGTGGGCACTTAGACATCTAGTTACCTGATTAGATGCAGTCATGTAGTTGGATGTCTAAATACAAGCTTTTGCACCCTGCATTTAACTGTGTGCACAATTATTGCTGTGTGAAAAACCAGAGACCACTTGTGTAAATTGGGCCCTACATTACATAATTCTTTATACTTCAGCGTAACATCCACTTGTGCCAACGTAGAGGTACTGACACCGATCAGGTATGGCACATTCAATCATCCCCCTCTTTAATTAAATCCATACACTCCTCAGTTCCTTATATACACTGGTGTAATTCTTATTAAACTTGCTTCTGTCCCAGTTACACACCTCCACTATTTGGCATGCTTTGGCATCATGTAATGTTTTGTTTGCTTGTTTAACACATAAGTAACAGGAACAAATAAAAGAGAAAAATAGTGTTAGAGGATCAGACAAGGAACAGACTTGACTGACAATATGTCCAGCTTCTAAAAACCACAACTAACAATAAGCATTTCTCCAAGATCTATCTCCTGGGCATTCAGGTAAATGAAACATTAAACCCAACTGCAGTATAACATTTTGGACTTCATACTGCAAGAGCACACATACTGTTGTTCTAGGAACTGCCATCTCTGAATTTAGACCTGCATAGAATGAGCAGCAGGAACAGATGGAGCACTTGAGTGATAAGTTCTTATAGCCTGAGAAATAGAATATTTGTGTCTTTCTTCATTTTTTCAGTATAAACAGAATTTTTTCTAAAGAGTAGGATTTATGAATCATCAGTGGGACTCTGATTTTCATGCCAGTATTATTCAGCCTGAGACAGACTTCCTACAGAACAACTTTTTTCCATTCGTGCTGTGATGCAAAATGTTTTTACAGCTATCATTTGTAATAATGAAATGGAACCTTGGAGACACTTCATAATGTCACTCTGCAAGCCTGTCTAATATGTCCTCTTCTCTGATCCAGGAACAGTCAATTAGACAGGAGTGGCAGATGCTAGTGTCAAACTGATAACACTTTTCTTTTAAGAAACTGATTTTTTATAGATCGGTAAAAAAACAACACCACATTCTGAGTAAGAAATATTTTCCCCATGGATTGCATAGAGCAGATATTGAAGCAATGAGACAAAATAGTCCGTGTGATGATGTTGATTAATGCACACTTCATGTATGTAGGTAGGCATGAGGAGAAGAGCTGAAAACAGGTGCCAGTACCACAAGGAGAGTGCTTTTGGGGGAACCAGATATCCTCATCCCAGCTTCTCACATGGTTCAAGCATCTGCTTTAATTTCATTTTACCTTGAACATGTTAATATAAACAAGCATCTCCTGATTGATTGAATATTTCAGTACAAAGAGAACCTAGATAGCTGATTGACAGGGTGAGTAGAGTGGCTCATTGGCTGCTCCCTGAGAGGAAAGGGGGGAAGTGCTGATTTGAAATAGCAGAAACAAAGCTACAGGATTTCCCAACATCCCACACTCTCTTCACTGCCAAACAGTTGCTCCCCACAAGCAGTGGCAGAAACCAGGGCAACTGTTTGGCAGTGAGCAGAGTATGGAATGTTGGGAAATCCTGTAGCTTTGTTTCTGCCATTTCAGACCTGTGGAGGTCTGAATGAAACACCTCTCCACCCCTTGCTGTGCCATCCACACAACAGCCAAAGCAGCAGGCCCTGATCCAATTTCTAAAATAAAATAAAAAGTTATTGCCAAAATGTAATTGAATGGAAGAATCAGGGGGTAGAGGGGTGCAGCCTCATTGGGAGGGGATCAGAGAGGAAAGCTTCCTGGAGGAAAGAAGGAAATGCTAATCACAAAGTGATCCTTGTACTTCCTAAACACATAGGGTATGTCTACATTGCATTTTACAATCCGTGGCAGCGAGTCTCAGAGCTCAGAGTGGACAGACTTGGGCTCATGGGGCTCACATATGGTGCTAAAAACAGCAGTGTAGATATCTACATCATCTACATTGCTCTTTTTAGCAACTTAGCATAAGCCCCACAAGCCCAAGTCTGTTAACCCAGGCTCTGAGATTCATTGCCAGGGGTTTTAAAACAGTGTGCATACCCATTGTATGCTAGATTGCTTGCCAAGCCTGATCTAGGAAGAGGTTACAGCTCTTGAGCATCATAAGGTTGGAGGAAACCAGGTGACCAGAAGTGAGGAGCAAGGAGCACTCCAGCATTGGAAGAGGGGAGTGTTACAGGGGTGCCATGTAAATAGTTTTATATGTTATGGTTTCAGTGTGAGTTGTACCTTTGACTCTCACTCGGTCTCTCTGTTGGTACCTTTTCCAAGTACAGCCGCGGGCCATCACTTCTCTCAGGATTGAATCTCATGATTCATCTCACTTTTAGACTGGGTCTCCAGCTTTAAGCTTCCCTGTTCACCAACAGTGTTGTCAGACATCCAACAGCATTTGATTCTGCCAGAGATTTCTTCCAGTAGCCTGTGACCAGTGACTGAGAACAACTTGTTCAAAACATAGCATTTATTTATCCATAGGAATCCAACAGCGAGGAAAAGGGTTAAATAACAAAAGGCCTGTATGTATATTGTTGTACCTAAACCTTAGCCTTCATTTGAAAATTAAGGTAGGATCTCCATTATCCCAGTCATTTCTACCCACCCACCCCCGAGCACTGGGCTAGGCAAAGCAGACTGCATCCTGCAGTCTCTGCCTATCAGTCTGACCCTTCATGCAGTGTCTCCCTACTGAGTTCACATTTCAGAGTCCCTTTCTTTGGGCTGGGACACCTGAATCTGGTCAATCAGACTTCTGCATCCTCCCAGGTGGGTTGGAAGCGGGCTTCCAATAGTGGGTTCATTGTATTGTCCATTTGAACACTGGTAATTGGGACTGTCTACGGGCATTATCTTTAGGTTCCTGCAGATCAAAGCTACTTAAGACTGATTTAACCCTTTGTTACCTTTTAGGCAGCAACAGAATCACCTAATGTACAGATGTAACATTCATAAAAGTAATACAGATATTTGCAACAATATCACAATGAAGTGGCAGTAGATTGTGCTCAAAACTATGTAGCATACTTCCTGGGTTTTTTTAAGACAATTAAACCTTCTGCTTGAGCACTGTGAATGGCTTCTTGGGTGCAGTTCTTTACTTGGAGCATTTAACATAGAGAGCTGAGCTTTAAGGGAGAGCAGAATAAAGATAAGGAGATTGGACAGAAAGCAAGATTAAATATACAAAGAGGAAGCAGGAAGGAAGACAGTATACACATTTTAAAAGGGGTGTTGAAAAACTGTAGCGGTTACAAAGAAAAACTACAAAAGTGGGCTGAAAAAATGCCTTAGAATGAGAGACATAAAAAGCTCAATCTGTTTAGCATATTAAAAAGATTGAGGTGACTTGATTACAGTGTATAACTATCTTCACTGGGAGAAAATATGGGAACTAAAGAGCTCTTCAATCCAGCAGAGAAAGGCATAACAAGAACCAATGGCTGGAAGTTAAATTCTTATTAGAAATAAGGATCACAATTTTATCAGTGATGGTAATTTGTTTCTCATTTTAAAATCTATGAAAATGCATGAGTCAAACTCATCCTTGCTGTAACTGCCCTTGGTGGATTTTTTTTGGGGGGGGGGGGGGGAGGACAACATCCTTATTTGGAGATAATAGCTTTTGAGCCACATCACTGAAATATAGTTTATCCATAATTTTATTTATAATTGAAATGGGGTTCCTTATTTGGAAAGCATGTCCAAATTCTTTTAGTGTTAACTAACTACATGGTCATGTGGCTCCTCTAGCAAATCATAATTCACTATTTTTAAACCTGTGTTATAATAGGAATTATTTGTAAATGCTTGTAGTTTGCACTGTAGAGTCCAGGAAGCGGATCTCTTGTGTGGACTGGTCCAGGCTGAGGTTGATGGTGGGGTGGAAATTGTTGAAATCCTGATGGAATTCCTCAAGAGCCTCCTTCCCAGGGGTCCAGATGATGATGCCATCAACGTAGTGCAAGTAGAGTAGGAGCGCTAGGGGATGAGAGCTGAGGAAGCGTTGTTCTAAGTCAGCCATAAAAATGTTGGCATACTGTGGGGCCACGCAGGTACCCATAGCAGTGCCACTGACTTGAAGGTATAAATTGTCCCCAAATCTGAAATAGTTGTGGGTGAGGACAGAGTCACAAAGTTCAGCCACCAGGTTTGCCGTGACATTATCGGGGATACTGTTCCTGATGGCTTGTAGTCCATCTTTGTGTGGAATGTTGGTGTAGAGAGCTTCTACATCCATAGTGGCTAGGATGGTGTTTTCTGGAAGATCACCAATGGATTGTAGTTTCCTCAGGAAGTAAGTGGTCTCTCGAAGACAGCTGGGAATGCTGGTAGCATAGGGCCTGAGGAGAGAGTCCACATAGCCAGACAATCCTGCTGTCAGGGTGCCAATGCCTGAGATGATGGGGCATCCAGGATTCTCAGGTTTGTGGATCTTGGGTAGCAGATAGAATACCGCTGGTTGGGGATCTAGGGCTGTGTCTGTGTAGATTTGTTCTTGTGCTTCTTCAGGGAGTTTCTTGAGCAGATGGTGTAGTTTCTTTTGGTAACCCTCAGTGGGATCAGAGGTTAATGGCCTGTAGAATGTGGTTTCAGAGCATTGGAGACAGGCCAGTCCTCGCTTACAGACAGCCCCCCAACTTGAAGCAAATACTCACCAGCAACTACACACCACACAACAAAAACACTAATCCAGGAACCAATCCCTGCAACAAACCCTATTGCCAGCTCTGTCCACATATCTATTCAAGGTACATCATCATAGGAGCTAGCCACACCATCAGGGGCTCGTTCATCTGCACATCTACTAATGTGATATATGCCATCAAGTGCTAGCAACGCCCCTCTGCCATGTACGTTGGCCAAACTGGACAGTCTCTATGCAAAAGAATAAATGGACACAAATCATACATCAAGAATTGTAACATTCAAAAACCAGTAGGAGAGCACTTCAATCTCCCTGGCACTCAATAACAGACTTAAAAGTGGCAATTCTTCAACCAAAAAAAACCTTCAAAAACAGACTTCAGTGAAAAACTGCAGAATTGGAATTAATTTGCAAACTGGACACCATCAAATTAGGCCTGAATAAAGACTGGGAGTGGATGGGTCACTATAAAAAGTAATTTTCCCTCTGCTGATATTTACATTTTCTTGTCAACTGTTGGAAATGGCCGACATCCACCTTGATTGCATTGGCCTCGTTAACACTACAAAAGTAATTTTCCCTCTCTTGATATTCACCCCTTCTTCTCAACTGTTGAGAATAGGCCACTTCCATCTTAATTGAATTGGCCTTGTTAGCACTGACACCCCCCCACCCCTTGGTAAGGCAAAGCCCATCTTTTCGTGTGCTGTGTATATATATACTGCTTACTGTATTTTTCACATCTGATGAAGTGGGTTTTAGCCCACAAAAGCTTATGCCCAAATAAATGTGTTAGTCTCTAAGGTGCCACAAGGACTCGTCGTTGTTTTAGCATAGGAAGAGACATACAATCCTGTGGCCAGCTAGTCATTTGTCACTGTGAGGAAGAGAAGCAGAACCTTACCCTCTCCAGTCATCTGGGAGATATGGCAGCCAGCAAGTAATAGCAACAGTCAGGGAGGAAGCCAGAACCACAAGAATAGTCATTAGAGCAGCAAGAGAAGTACCCAAATCTACAATTTAGTGTACCTTAAATTTCCTTGTTCTGCTTATTTCCTGCTTTGTTACGGTCCCTAATGTGCTCACTCGCTGCTCTCCTACTGGAAGATTAACGCCCATTGCCCCCCAATGATTTATGTGGCAGTGCTCTGTTCTAAAGGTAAGGTAATCCAATCAGGGAGCAGAAATCATACAATGTGATTTAGGTGACCAATCACAGATCCAAGAAACAAATTCTGCATGTCAAATATTCTAAGGAGCACTGGCTGTGAACAGTTCATGAAAAACAAACAGCCCCAAACATATCGAAATAAATCATGAGCAAATTCAGGAAAAATCAGACACTTGGGGGACATTTTGAAAACAGAACAAGGACCATAGCTATTAGTAAATTGTATATAATGACTTTATTCCAAAAACTAATTGACTCCAATAGAACCAAGATAAGATTTTCAAGTTGTAACATCAGCATGTGAATCTTCATTGTTGTGAGGGTGGTTTTAGATTTGGGATTTGTTAACTTCATTCACAGTATTTTAAGGTAATGCCACTACAGAAATCCTAAGTGCAAAGTACAATTAACACTGGCACTTCATACACAGTGCAAAGTCATCATTTCACTTTTCTTTTTTTCCAAATGACATTAATAATTTTTGGCAATGTCACAATTTGGTGGCTGAAACCTGAAAAGCAGCTTCCTAATGAGGCAGAAAATGACACTTCATCCCAGGTTACATTAGGCACTCTATACTTCAGCTTAGGTTTCCACTTCAAACTGTCATTGTCCATATTCTCCAAAGATTACCAAAATCAACTAACCGAAAGAGGGAATTCAGAACCTGACATTCCTATTATTTCTAACGAAAATGAAAAAAATAAAACATTTTATTCTAAATGTTGAAGCTGCTTTTGTACAACGAAGGAGCAGTAAGAGACAGACTAAAAAGAAACTTGTTTAGCAGTTCACCTTGTACACATTCATCCTCCTCTAAATATTAGTGATATCTTATAGTGCACAACATAGATGCTTATGCAGTGTAAACAAAGATGAATAGATTTCTCCAATCTAAGATCAATGGAATAAATTATGGCAAAGTTTATGGATTGTTTTATAGTTTATTTATAAACCTTGGGCTACAGACCATTTGAATAATAAACCATAAAGCAACTCTTAACATTATATACCCTAGTTTAAATAACCTATTATTCAGTTGCTGAAACATGTAAAATCTTAACTTTTTTTAAATCTCTGCTGTAGGGATTAAGGATTAATTCAACTTTCTTTCGTGCAAATAATTCCTTTTTGATTTTTGTCTTTTGGCCTTTAGGATGGTCAATAGGAGATTTCAATTTATATGACACTTGTTCCTTTTAAAATAGCTTGAATTAAATGAAGACTATTCAACAGCTGCCTTTAACTTACTGTGTAGGGATAATTATGAAATTAAAAGAATTAAAATTAGCTTAAATTTGGTTAAGAAAACTCACAACCCTGGGTTTAGCAGGCCAATGCTCAAACCACTGAGCTATCCCAAACAGTATATTTGCTTTCTTGTTTGTTGCTAGTAAGGAAAAGCCCCCAATCTGAGAATAATAAGTAGCAGTACTTACAGCGCGGGCAGGATGTGTGGTTCAAAAAGTAACTAATACAATAAAGACCTGCAGTAGCAAGACAAAGAGAACCTCTCTTAAAAGAAACAAGCACAAACTTTCCCACTGTTCTGCTGATGAGCAAGGAGTGGGAAGAGATAAGAAAGGAAGGTCTCCAAGGAAGGAAAGTAGCAAGAATAAACTGCTTCAAACTGAGTTTTTGCTAAAGCTAGCAAGTTAGCTGAAGGATATAAAGAGAGACAGGAAACTGAAGATTGTCAGGCCCTACCTGATTCTGCAGGACCACACCAGGATGAAACTGTTTTCCCTAGGTCTGGCTTATTTGTAAATTTAATGATCATACATGTAACCCTTCTGCCGGTTGGAGTGGGCAGCAAGAAGGGCCAGGTTCAATATCTAGGGGTCCCTTGTCAACAATATAACACAAAACTGGCTTGAGCCCCCACCTGGTAGCCTAGGAAAATTACACTCTACCCTCTGGGTGCCTCTAAGAGGCGATACTTCCTCTTTCGCAAGCACAGAGTCTGAGGTAGAAAGAGTTTTTCTTTAATAAATGTAACTTGGAATTAATCTGGGAAAACAGCACAAGCAGGATTCATGAAAAGTATGAGCAAAACACCCACCCCAGAGTACACTGGGCAGTGTCTTTTGCTTCAGGTTCTTGAATCCAACACCAAAGTTCCTGTAGCATGCCCCTCCCCCCTCAACCCCCCACTCACAGTTGTTGTCCATGGTCAGTGAAGACCCAGAGTTCAGAGGTGCACCTGCATGAATTCTCCTCCCACCACAGGGGGGTGGGGGCAGGTAAAAGCCACCTTGCTCACTCCGCTGTTCAGGCACTTGCTCTGGCCCACTTCTGCCAGCTACCTCTCAGCTGTGACTTCTGCAGGTCAGTTTCTTACAGATTATCAGCCCTTAGTGATTGTCAGCTCTTAGCAAGCTGGGTAGAAACATTATCCCACCACAAATGATTTCAGCTCTTATTGAGCACTTAAAATAACAAGAGACTCCTAATGGAGTCTATTTAGCTCTATCATTGAATAGTGAGGAGGAACCCATTAAACCAGACCAGAAACTCTTAGGAAGCAGCCAGACCTCCTGACAGAGACATCTATTCCCATTTTCTCTTACTTTCATAGGGGTCTTGTCATTTGAGCCCCAGGCTTAACTAGGTCATTTCAGCTGAGGGTGACCTCCTCATTTGGGACAGGTTAAGCACAGTTCTGCTCCCCTTTACTCATACAAGAAAGACAACAGCATTGATAACCTTTCACTACCCCACATTCAGTACTAAAGTGATTTGTAACTCAACACCAGCCAAAGTTGATCACTTGGAGCTACACAGCTCTTGTCTGCTGGAAACCAATGCAGAGTAGGTGTGTTCATGTAAATATAGTTTGTTCCTGAAGTCTCTCTCCCTCCTCAACTAGCTGTCAGTGGAGAGTTCATTTAAACCAGTGGTTCCCAAACTTTTTGGCATCATGCCCCCTTTTTAATTTTCAAGAAACCCTCACACCCCCCACCTCTCCTTTACCATCATCCAAGCCCCCTGATCCTTGTCCCCTGACCACCTGTCCCCCCAGGACCCCACCCCCTGCTCCCTGTCTCCTGACTGCCCCGATCCCTATCCACACCCCCACCCCCGACAGGCCCCCCGGGACTCCCACGCCTATCCAACCCCCCATGCTCCCTGTCTCCTGACCGCCCCCCCTCACCCCACCCAACTGCTCCCTGTCCCCTGACTGTCCCCCAGGACCTCCTGCCCCTTATCCATCTCCCTCTCCCTACCCCCTTACCAGGCTGCTCAGAGTGGCAGGACTGGCTTATTAGAAAGCCTGGGAAGTGAGCGGGCACAAGCTGCAGTGCCCACATGGTGGCGTGACTGCGGGGGAGGGGGGATAGGAGGGAAGGGGCTGGGAGCTAGCCTCCCAGCCGAGAGCTCAAGGGCCTGGGAGCCTTGTGCCCCCTTGGAATTTCTTCACGCCCCCCCCCAGGGGAGCGCACCCCCCAGTTTGGGAACCAATGATTTAGACCCTGCTTATACATGCTTATGAATACTTTGTTACTGTATTGGATGTACTGATTGCTTATTTTTAGACTGCTAGGAATGTTTAGAGCAATAGTATAAAATAACATTTGACCTTTGGGCTTACTAAAGAAATGTATTGTGGAATTAGTGTCTGTTGGTCTTCCATATTACAAATATTAATAATTCCAACACAGTATATCTTATTTTTTTCTCCACTATCACATTAATTACAAGGGCTTTAACTGAGAGTATTATTATTTTGACAAGCTTATTCACAAATTAATTAAATTTCCATTGGAAGCTTGATTAAGAGGAATCAAAATTGTTTGGGCTGCAGTTATGGATCTTTTAAATGGAGTAAGATGGCCCACAGCAGGGCAATATTCACATCTGCCACAAGTTGCAGTGCTCTTTACTGTCAGCATCCTGCTGCTTTTTCATGGAGGACAGTTTTAAAGCCCTTTTAACTGTAGCAGTTTAATGGACACTTTCACTCCTGAATAACATTTTTTCAGTGGTGATAGGTCCATTAGTTCAATGCACCTTCTTTAGTTATAGGGGAAGACTCTTCTTTCCACTCCCAGATCAACAAAGAGTTCTCAGCCTCTCCAAACTGCCTATTAGCTATCACCTACAAGTGATCTTTATGCCTTTGCGTACCTTTCTCTACAAATTTTATAGATTGTTTATTGCATGTTCTCTGTGGCAGCAGATCAGTCATACAACACGGGGCCATCAGATTGGGGTAAAACTTGCTGATCTTGCTGATAAGAGAAATGTTCTACCAACAAATAAAGCTGTACAGTTCAAGCTGTGCACCTATGAGAAATGATTCATACCTGCTGTGTCATCTGGTTTTTTTTTTCTGAAAAAGCTAACTGAAAGACACTAAACCAGGTCACTTTGAAGGTCTTCAGCAGGCTTCTCTGTGGTGGTGATCAATTCTGAAAAGTTGTCTCTTTTGGCATAGTGCAAAATCTTGAAAGCCCTTTTTAAATCTACTCTTCATCACATTTGTCAATGTTACATTAGAAGTCTCAGGGTGAACGCCATATTGTATTTTAAATGCACACAGTCAGAAGTTGGAAAATCTTATTTGCATTTTCTTTATCATCATCCAATATCCTCCACATCGGTGTGTTCCCATCAAAAGCCTAATGATGCATAATTAGGACAGTCATGTCACTTGGGGTGGGATAGTCTTGTAATTGAATGCACAGAACTGTGCAAATCACTTAATCTCTCTGCCTCGGTTTCTGTACCTGTAAAATGAGGGGAATAATAAATACCTACCTCAGAGGGATCTAGTGAGGCTAGTGGATGCCTCTAGGTGACTTAGTGGTGCTTGTCTCTTTTTATTCTCTGTTTTTCCTCTTCTGGTAACATCTCTCACTTCCTACTTAGTGATGATATGCACAGGAAGTGCCATGATATGCTTCACAACTGATTGTTCCTGGCTGATAGCTTACTGCTTCCATGCCAGGCATCTCATAACTACCCATCACTGGGTAGGCAGCAGGCAATAGCCCAAATGCTAGCTCAGAGCAACTGGGTTTCCTCCCAACTCCATTGGCCTGCCCAGTAATGTCATGTAATGCAATGGAATTCTTTTAATAAAGAATTCTGCTCAATTAACATGAAAAGTCACCCACTGCAGGGTACAGGAAAGAGGGAGGAGAGTGAACAATGTTGTTTTTGTTTTCTTATTTAAATCCTTGCAGTGGAGTTATGTTAGGAAGGAATTAGCTGGATGAAAAGGAAGGGAGAAGTTGGTGGGAAGGGTTGAAGTGAACAGCCTTACTGGGGATGGAATGTTCAGAGGGAAAACAGCCTGATTTCCCCCTGCTTGAATGACTTGCTGCAGCTGTTGAGCCTGCTTCAGCCTCTGGCTGGCTTCCCCCTTACAGTTTCTTTCCAAAAGTCCACATGGTTTATGAAAGAGGAGAAATTTCCTGAATAAACTAACCTGCTGTAGCTGCTGCAGTCTTCAGTGATAACAATAGCTGCTTCCCAGATGTATGTATTTGGACTATACTTGCCCAAACCTATAACATAAACCATGAGGAAAGAGGGAGAAGGAAACAACCCAACAAAAACCCTGGAGGCCTCTTAAGATACTTAACCAGTGTGGGTTACGTTAGCACTTTGGTACTGGTCAGCTGCCTGGGAGCAACAGTGCTGCCATAAAACTAAAACAATTTGTGTTAGTTAAAAGAAACTCAAGTAGCCATTACCTCAGTCACTCATGAAACCCCTCTAACATAGACCAATTGCAGCTATCTTGGCAGCTTATGGTTAAGCCAGGGTACAACACAATAAACCATAGCAGTGCTATTGTTGTTGCCCACTGTACAGCAAGTGCTCACACTCATACCACCTCCTATAACTTGGGGATGGTCATACATAATATTCAGCTTTTCATAATTGTCTGGATGTGGCTGAGAGTCCTTTTCTCACAGTATAATGGATGTGCAATGTCAGACTGTCACTGATCCAGCTTTGTGCAGCAGTGCCAGTGGCAATAGGCCAGTACTACTGCTATTGGAATTTGCTTGCATTGGATAAGTCACAGGAACAGAGACACGCTGCCAATAGTCTAACCAAGAGCTTCCACAAATTCCCCTTTTTGAAGAAACCCGCTCCAGGGCCTGTGCTTATGGAGAAGAGGGTGCAATTCTGGGGAATCCATGCATTGATTTAAATTATTTCTCATCGCCATAGAAGGAAGCAACACAACTTGGCATCCAGGCTTATGGTTAGATGTACTTTTGCTACGCGTATTTATACATTGGTTCTTGGAAAATCTATCAAGACCATTTCTAGTACAGCACAGTGAAATCTGAAGTGAAGACTGAGGTTAAACACCCATTTAAGAGTGGGTCTTGGGAGACTCTTCCCAGGGACATATTTTTGGAAAGTTGTCAACATTTCAATGCAATCTGATGCATTCTAAAGAAAAGTGCATCAGTAATATTTGTATGAGTCTCAGGGCGTGGTCAGGTCTGGCAGGGATTATTCAGCAGTATTCAAAGAAAGGTTGCAGTCCATCAGTGACTGGGAACTCATCACAACCTTCTTTTCAGTTTTGTGGCAGAATTGTAATAAGGGCTTCCAGGAACCCCCAAGAGCCCTAATAGCACATCAGTAGAGCGGAGGAGGTTCCGGGTGTTAAAGCTATGCTTTGCCTTCATCTGCAGATGTGCCTGCAAGGTGTATACAGCTCTCTCAGTGTCCTGAAAGGAAGAGAGGGAGACAGAAGCCAGAAAATACAGGGAGATACAGTGCTAGGGGTATAGAAAGATAGGCAGAGGAGAGAGAAAGAAGGATGAGCTAGAAAAGGGGGGAAGATGTGAGGATCTAGGAAGAGAGCAAAAGAGGCACCAGCATAATGATAATGAGCAGAGCTCTCACTCCAACACTCATCTTGCCCCCAGTACTTTTCTAGTGACCATGGAGCTGGGGATCTCCCACCCTTGGCCCCATTCCCACATACCTTTTTGTGTTAAGAATATGGCAGCAGAGGATAGGCAAAATCTGTCTTCTCCCAGGCATGCAGATTTACTCTGTCTTGGATACGGACTCACTGTGTTTGACTGAGAATTGGTGGGTAGACATGGTGGATTGAAAGTCCTGGTAACTGGGACCAGTGAAGCACAGGAATGGGAAAGATCATTTGCAAGATCACTTTACTTCCCAGGTGTTTCTGCAATTCATCACCATAAAGCAGGGACTATATAGGTGTGTAGCAGGGGACCTGGAGTTGGTTTGAGCTGTTTGTGGCTGACTGAGCTCTCTCTCTCTTGAATACGCTGGCATAGTGTGGAGCTAGAATCTGAAGCCTCCTGGGTATCAGACAGCTCAAAGGCAATGGATATTTTCACTTGGATCAGGCCCAAAGTGGCACATAATGTCACAGTCCTGGCTGAGCTTCTCTTTGTGACCCAAGTGCTCAGTCCGTGCACTTCTAAGCTCCCCAGTGTCTGGGCAGTCTCCAGTCATAGGTCTGTTCTTGTGGACACAAACTGTCTGGTACCAAGTATAGGGAATGAAACCCTGTGTTCCAGTTACCCTGGTCCCCCAGGACCACTGGTCCCTCCCTGACCTCCCTCCCAAGTCTCCCAATTAGCTTAAGCACATCCTCCCCAGAGTTCCACCACTATGGGTACTTTGGCTTATAGATCAACACTTTAGAGTCACGTGATAGTTGAAGGAAGTAATGCATAGACTTTGCAGAGGAATTACTAAACCAATTGCACTTGACTCAGAGAAATCATAAGCGATACACAGATCCAGGCAAAGTAAAAAACACCTGGATGTAATTCCCTCCCTCAGAGTCCTCACTACTCTTGAGCATTCTTTGGGTTTTAGTCAGTACCTTCACGGGTCTCAGGTCCCCTCTCTCTTGCCTCAGTCTTCTCTTCCAGTTCACAGACTCTCTCCTCTGACTCCTGCAGGAAGTTCCCCTAAGCTTGTTCAGATGCAGTAGTCAAAAGGTTCCCCTCACTCAGAGAGCAGAACCCACTATGCTTCCTGAACCTCCCAGACTCTGTTTGTAAAAGCCAGTTCTAACACCTGGTTTCTTTGTTCCCTCTTCCTTGAAGGGATTTTGCATTGTTCCAACCCCAACTCCTGTAGTCGACGGTGGCGATCCCTCGAGGTTGAGGATGATCTCTTCCACAGGTTTTTATTTTTTATGGGTCCTTCGGTGACTGAGGAGTCCGATCCTTCAACTGCAAACTTTTGGCAAACATTGCAGGTGATGTTGGAAGGCAGGGTTGGGTCATGATTGCTGCATGACAGTCATCTGTCCTTGCTTTTCTGGAGTTTTTTGGTGACCAGGGCAAGGCGATTTTCCTTAAAAGTGATTGTTCCTTCTCTGGCAAGTCTTTGCCAGTTAGCCCTGTCCTGGGCTACTGTCTCCCAGTGCATGGTATTGATGCCACATCTCTTGATGTATGTCTGGAGGGTGTCTTTGAAGCGTTTCTTTTGGTCTCCCCATTTTCTTTCTCCTTTGGTGAGTTGGGCACACAGCAATTGTTTTGGTAGGCGTGCATCAGAGATGTGTACACAGTGCCCGCTCCACCTCAGCTGGTGCTGGATAATCAGGGCCTCATTACTGAAGGTGTTGGCCTCTGTACGGACACTGATGTTAGTGCAGCTAGCCTCCCACTTTATGTTGAGGATCTTCCGGAGAAAGTGCTGGTGTTCCAGGTTTTTCAGGTCTTTTCTGTAAGTCACCCAAGTCTTGTAGCCATAGAGGAGAGTTGGGATTACCACTGCTTTATAAACTAAAAATCTAGTGTGTGTTCTGATGTCGTGGTTATTGAACACCAGTTAAGACAGTGTGCCAAACCTCCTATAATAAGCCTAGGTACAACTGGTCTTCACCTATGCTGCAATCATCCCATTGTTCTAAAGTGCTCCCATTTGAATAGAAAGCCATACAGGTTAATGATTCTCAATTGTTCCTGGTCTGGGAGATAAGTGACACCAACCCCAGTAGCAAATGGGTGATTCATTATACACTGAGGCATTCAATCATACAGCAATTTCATGAAATCAGCCAGAATTCATGTTTTACATATAATTCACCAAACTGTCACAACCACTGTCAGCACCAGCACTTGGGCCACGTTGAATCAAAGGTACAGTACTCTTTGCTGCTGCTCTACCGTCCAAAAACATGGCTGCTGTTGGGGTTTTTTTGGCATTAGTCTTTCTTTGCAGTTTTTACTTGAAAAATGTGGCTACTGTCTTGTATTTTCTGAATCATTAAATATCTAAGGTTTTGCTTAATTGATTACCGAGCTGAATTAAATACAATATAAATCTTGAATTACGTCCAAGATCTAATTATTGTTCATTAATTCACTGGCCTTCTTAGGTAGTTTTGTTCTAAGCAAATGAAAACCAACAGAATATTTTGTTCTTATTATTTGGGCTGCCTAATAGCCAACAATGCAAAGAAACCGAGACAAACTTAAAAATTGGACAGAATTACAAGTGGAATGTCATTACCAAGTTATTTGTCTCCAGCTAGAGATGCCAGCTGAGACACGTGAAACTAACAGCAATGTCTGAATTAGCTGGTGTTTGGCTACTCTACAGTTTGCAGCATGCCCATTTTTTGCAGAGAGCCAGAAGCCTATGCCATCTGTGAATGATGTCTCTGTGCAATATTTCTCTGCAGTAGTCTGTAACTTCCAGCACTGATGTGAATTATTTTCTGAGTTGCTACTGTGGGGACAAAAGTAGTAATTTGTAATAAGTATGCAGTACTGTATTGTAAACAACAGTAAACTGCATAGTAATGTTGCCATGTTATCTCATACTAATCCACTAAATTAGTATCGTCTATATCCTCTGACTTATGTTTTCATTAAATGCTTCTTATTAATTACATGATCTCAGAGCACTGGGCAATGTGTCAAGCTATTATTTGTTATTAATACTGATCACTTCTAAAGCACATTTCAGTTGCAAAGCACTGTACAAATATTAATTAATGTAATGAGAAGGAACCACATTTATTTCCGAGTGGTAGCCATGTTAGTCTGTATCAGCAAAAAGAACGAGGAGTACTTGTGGCACCTTAGAGACTAACAAATTTATTTGAGCATAAGCTTTTGTGGGCTAAAACCCACTTCATCGGATGCATGCAGTGGAAAATACAGTAGGAATATAGATATATATATAAGGTGGGCTTAATTGATTTCTCTCATTAGAGTTGGTATGGCAACACCCATTTTTTCATGTCCTCTGTGTATATATATATATATATCTATCTTCCTACTGTATTTTCCACTGCATGCATCCGATGAAGTGGGTTTTAGCCCACAAAAACTTATGCTCAAATAAATTTGTTAGTCTCTAAGGTGCCACAATTACTCCTCGTTCTTTTTACATTTATTTCCATTACTTTAGGTACATTTGTGTGAAAGCATACAGCCCCCATTCTGATCTGACACAAGTTTGACACTGGTGTAACTCTACTTAATTTATTGGAGATCATCCTTATTTACACTGGTGTAAATAAGAGCAGAATGAGTCTCCTGGAGCCATGCTACCAGGGCTTCCCATAATGAGGAGATTCCCCAGCACTGAGGTGCTCCACAGCTTGCAGCTGTATCACGTTCTGAATAATCTGAATGGGACTGGTAGGAAAACAATGTCATCCCAGCATCACTCACTGCCTGGCTTGTTCCCCTGTGTATCCTGACCCCACAGAGGGCTCTCCATGGGGCCTGAGGAAGAGGAGCTGAGGAGGAATGAACAATGCAGTGGAGGTTGCTGATATCACACAGGATGGGGGTAATCCATGCACAGGCAAAGCCCTTTGCATTCAGATCTTGGGAGTATGATCCAGCTCCATATTATTTCTAGAAGTAAAGTTAACTTCATGTGTTGAATTACTTTCGGTCTGAAGAAGGAGTGTGTTTATTTACTTGTTCAAATGTATGGTAGTTCATTATTAAAATGTTTAAATAATTCATTGCAGATGTGACATAATGAGAATATCTGTGATGACACAAAGGCACTGCACAAAGATAAGCAAAGGTTTATCAAAGTAAGGAAGTGTCAGCTATGTTTAGTTTGGTACGTTAGACATTTTCACGGGGCCTAATCCTTTTTGAAGAAACAGCACAGTTAATTGGTTTCTGCATGGGGAGTTATATAAGTAAATAAAGCTATTTTCTGTATGAGGAACCACTGTCCTCCAAGTGCGATACACACCAGGGGAGAGAATGTGGGCCAGCAAACAATTAACTTTATTCCTATGTTAACCCATATTAAATGGCATTAACATCTAGAGCAACTCCTCACTAACAGTTATTCATTTGAATGGCACAAATGAACATGTAGAATAAATCTGCACAGGAAGAACTATATCTGAAGGGATAAGGGCATATGTGAAGATTCAGCGAGTGAAGGTTCAGGGAGGTAATTCTTTCATTCATGTTTGTTGCAGGAGGAGAATCTTATTTTATCCATACTGCTTCCCCCTAAATCCATGGGAGTCACATGAAATAACTGACCGTAGAATTTGGCCCAAAGAAGGAAGTTTTGAACTAGATTATGAAATTAATTGCTAAAAGTTAAATAGAAGAGTATCTGTAACAGAATAAGCTAACTAGGAGCACTGAAACATAATAAGCACTAACAGCACCTCTCCTGTTAGAACAGTGATAGAATAGTGTTGCATCCATCCCTGAGGCAAGGGGGAAGAGGGCACAATTCTAGTAAAGTTGCCTTCCTAACCTTAGTGACACAAATTGTTCAGAAAAAAATCCTGGTTCAACATATAAATTGACTTTAGTGGGAACGGGCTTTTGAGGGCAGAACTGTAGCCCTTGATCTCAAAACCCTCCATGGACTTACTCCCAGCTACCTCATGGAACTTGCCTATTCTCTATTCCTTGTCCCTCAGTGCTTGGTTCCCGGCCAATGGGAGCTGCGGGGCTGGTGCCTGCAGGCAGGGGCAGTGCACGGAGCCACCTGGCCCCTCCCAAGCCGAGAAGCCAGACATGTTGTCTGCTTCCCGGGAGCTGCCCAAGGTAAGCGCTGCCCAGCTGGAGCCCGCACTCCAAACCCCCTCCTGCACCACAACCCCTTGCCCCAGCCTTGAGACCTCCTGCATCCAAACTCCCTCCCAGAGTCTGCACCCCAAACCCCTCCTGCACCCCAACCCCATGCCCCAGGCTCATCCTGGAGCCCCGTCCCACACTCTGACCCCCTCGGCCCCAATCCCCAACGCAGAGCCCGCACCCCCTCCTTCACCCCTACCCCAGCCTGGTGAAAGTGAGTGAGGGTGGGGGAGAGCGAGCGATGGAGGGAGGGGGGATGTATTGAGCAGGGGCTGGGGCCTCGGAGAAGGGGAGGGGCAGGGGCGGGGCAAGGGTGTTTGGGTTTTTTGCAATTGGACAGTTGACAACCCTAGCAGCTGCATAGGCTAGCTTCCATGAGTATAAACCTGCCTTGACCCCATGGGTATATACACAGGGTGGCTAGCCCGTGCTGCCGCTGACCATGTGACAATGCACAATGCTAGCATGAATATGTTGGTGCGAGCTGGGAATCACACCCCTAGACATACCCTTACTGTTGCCCACTGGCTGTTATTTCCTGGGAGAGAAGAATTAATTTTTATAAATATCCATGAGAATATAATGATTGACCATTCTCTTGCCTTTGCTAGTGCTGGGAGGTTTGCTTTCACTGTGCCTCAAAGATAGTCAGGTTTGGGTTCATTCTTATTTGTGGGGATGAGGAATTCTCTGACTGAGGGCCTTCTACTAAGTCTGCCCTGCTCTAAGCTTCCAAAAGCTTCACCCAGGACTCTGCCAGGTGCTGCATCCCTTATGAGCTTAACTACCACAGTAGGGCATTGAGGGAGAAGATTATTGAAGGCACTGATCCGGCAATGAGCTTCACAGGAGTCTGCCCTTTCATGAAAGCTCTTTACATGATTGGAACTAAAGATAGTAACTTGTTAGCTTCCCATTGAAAATGTCTGATTTTCTCTAATATTAAATATAGTACTGCTACCACATTATTTAATTAAAAGCATTTTTTTCATGGATGTTTTTAAATAAGCCATTTATGGAATGCTCTTCTAGAAAATGAAAACAGTTGGTTGCAACTGAGCACTAATCCTTTTCTGACCACTGCTTGCTATTGCTCTTCTTGTAGTGTGAGCATGTTGCCCACAAAGTTATAGTCCATCATTTATACCATTCAGAAAACTATGTACATGTCTAGACAAAGCAGAAAATTGCATCTTTCTAGCCTTGTAACATCTGTAACATGGGTGTGTGAGGATAAATATATTAAAGATTGTGAGGTGCTTGAGACTAAAGTAATGAGGGCCATATAAGCATCTTAGATAAAGGGGTTTACACAGAAAGTGTAATAGGTAATGTCATGATGAATAAGAAGAAACTGAAAAGATTTTAACTGCATTAAAAGTATTTCCCTAAAACAGTTATATGAAAAAGATTACTTCCAAAAACAAAACTTCCAAATCAACCTCTCTGTCAATGGTAGATTTATTTAAAATGCAGTGAGTTCCACTGTACTCTCCTACAAAGAGTTTAGAGGAATAATCATTGGGTAAATGTTGCTATAGGTTTGTGTCACTAATGCATTAAACCAGGTTTTGAAAAAAATATTTTTGCATGAGCAAATGCTTTTTAAGTGTTTCAGCAGCAAATATTTCTTTCAGGCCAGCTTTTTGTTTGAATAGTCACAGTAGGATAGGCAGAGACAGGAGTGAGCTAACTGTGCACGAGGAATTGGGCTTGTGGGAAAGGGAAATGTGTACTTTATTTTATTTTTTATTTTTTGCTTTGATTTTCAGGGGAGGAAATTACAAAGAAAGCTAAAAAGAATATGGGTAATTTTCCCAGAATATTTCTTGAGCTACAAGAATAGACATAACTTTTAAATAAGTTTACCTCAACTAGTTTACCTAGTTTACCTCAACAACTTTATGTTAAGTGCTCATACCAAATAAAATAACTCTAGATATAACTTTGTTTAGTCTTTGCCAGTTCTCAGAGCCTGGCTGAAGAATGGAAGTGACGTTTCCTACATTTCCAAGCTAAAAGGGACCATTGCGATCATCTAGTCTGATGATACAGTGCGTATAACATATGCCATATAACTTCCCCAAAATAATTTCCAAAGAATAGCTTCTAGAAAAACATCCCATCTTGATTTTAAAATTGTCAGTGATGGAGAATCCACCATGCCCTTTGCTGAGTTGTTCCAATGGTTAATTACTTGCACTTTTAAAAATTATGCCATATTTCCAGGCTGAATGTGAATAGACTCAGGTCTGATTCACAACTGCATTACTTCAGTTTTCTCCCAGTGTAACTCCATTGAAATTAGTGGAGTTGCATGGTTGCAAATCAGGTGTAACCGTTCTTTGTAAGGTAGCTTAGGATATGATTAATTTCTCAAAACAAAACAGCTGGTTTATTTTTTCCATTAATTAGGAAAACAATATGGTTTAGTGACACATTGATAGAAGCCAATGGCTACCTTGAATTCTAACAAAAATAACCACCTTATCCTTCAGTCTCCTTATAATAAACTTCCTTATTATATCGTTGTCTCCTGAAAATGTTGTCATAATAAGGGTGGAAAAGTGAACAGCCTCATAAATAGGTTTAGAACTCCGAGATTCTCTACTCCACAGGGCTTTACTGTTCTTTGAGAGGTTTATCAAAGTTAACAAGGAAAATAAGAAAGGGAGATTCAATAAAATAAGCCCATAATGAGAGAACTACAAAAACTAGAGGAGTATTGTTTTAGTTTCAGATCTAATAAATCATATTAATTAAAAAGGAGCTGTTCAATCTTTTCTTGGTATACAGCCTGGGTTTCTCTAGTGCAGGTCCCTTTAGCACTGTTTTAGTCTAACTTTATATAAGGAAAGAGAAATTGAGAAGCAAAAGTAGACAAAAGCAGAGAGAGGAGGAGTAGGGCAAATCCTAATCACACAGGGTTACTAACAATTCCATAAATCATCTTATCCAGCCTGACCTCAGTGCCATTACCTGCAGAAATATTGGCTTGATCTGCATTCTTTTCACTCTGCCGCTAACAAATAGTGGCAAAGACCGAGTTCAACTAAGAGTTCATCATCTTTTTTTTCCCCACATGGGCTTTTGGGGAAGCAGTTACAAAGTGCTTGGAGAATTCTGCCACTCTCTCCCCTTTGCAACAAAACTGATTTCATGCCACTTTGTTCCTTTACATAGAAATTGCATCCCCATGAGAACAAATCCACCATATGTGCAGCCAAAAGGCTCCTTTTCTGTGGTGCTTTTTTCTGGGCACTCTGCTGGTGGTCACTGTACTGCAATGAAGCTTTTCTCCATCACAGGCAACTATTGGTTTTGAAAGATCCTGATCCAGACAATGGAGCAAAAGTCGAGAGCAAGCAGGGCCAGATTAACTTTTTGTGGGCCTGGCGCCAAACATATTTGTGGGCCCCCAAGGGGCAAGGTGCAGGGGGGGCAGGATGGTGGGGTTTATTTGGATGGGGGTCCAGGTGCAGGTGCCTGGGGCTCAGTGGGGAGGGTGCCTGGGGGGGCTCATCTGGGTGGTACAGATGCAGGGGAGGTGGGGGTTGTCAGGGTGAGGGTTCGATGGGCCTGCTTAAGAGGGGAGCCCCAGCTTCTGCCAAGGGGATGCCGCATGCTGGGCTCCAGCTTCCCACCTGCCCCCACTTCTCCCATGCGCTTCTCTTCCCCATCCCATGCCCCTTCCCCACCGCTCCATCTCCTCCTCATCCTACCCCCTTCCTTCCCCACTGCCGCTTCCCTATCCCCTTCTCTTCCCCATTCCATGCCCCTTCCCTACTGCCCCATCTCCTCCTCATCCCACCCCACCCCTTCATCCCCACTGCCTCTTACCCCCAGGTCTCGCTTCACCCCCCCCCGCCCCCGCTTCCCCTGTCCCCGTCTCTTCCCCATCCCATGCCCCTTCCCCACTGCCCCATCTCCTCCTCATCCCACCCCCTTCCTTCCCCACTGCCTCTTTCCCTCTGCCCCCGCTTCCCCAGCCCCCTTCTGTTCCCCATCCCATACCCCTTCCCCACTGTCCCCACTTCCCCTATCCCCTTCTCTTCCCCATCCCTTCCCCATCCCATGCCCCTTCCTCACTGCCCCATCTCCTCCCAACCCCACCTCCTTCGTCCCCACTGCCTCTTTCCCCAGCCCCCACTTCCCCCTCGCCCCCTTCTCTTCCTCATCCCATGTCCCTTCCCCACTGCTCCATCTTCTTCCGAGGCTTGGGGGGCAGGGGGAAACTGCCCCCCCAGCACTAACCGGCAGAATAGAGCAGGTTGGGGCTGGGTTGCTCCACTTCCTGCCACCTGGTGAGGGTGCGCCCGACCCCTGCTGCAGTCCCCTGGGATGCATAGCTCAGGGGAGGAGGCTTGGGGGGGAAGAGGTGGAGTGGGGGTGTGTCTGGGGCAGAGCAGGGGTGGGAAGAGGCAGGGCAGAGCAGGGGTGGTGGCTTTGGGGAAGAGGCGGGGTGGGGGTGGAGCAGGGGCGGGGGTAGCTTTTCTGGCCGGCTCAGCCGGCCAGGGGATCGGGCTGGCCGGGGCCCCTTCTGATTGTGGGCCCGGTGCCATGGCGCCTCTGGCGCCATGGTAATCCCAGTACTAAGAGCAAGTGCCTGGCATTTTCTCCTTTGGACTGTCTGATATTAGGAACAGAAAAGAGAAAAAGGTGTTTTTACTGTCTTGCTTGCACAAACATTAAGCTGATACAAAACAGAGAGCAAACCCACAAACGAACAACAAATTCCACCCTGGGCTAGCCTTTGTAGGAATCTGGAAGGGGTAAGGGGAAGGTCACCAAGCAAATTGCTGGTGTCTCCTAGGGACAGCTGCCTAGAGGTCCAGTTCCCAAATAAAACAAAATGGGAAGAAGATTAAGAGAAGCGTCTCCTAAAGAAGGTGTGCAATGGGATTGTTGCGACCCCTAATGTCTGATACACTGAAGAGACAAACTCCTCTTCTCCCCACTCTTTTAACCGTCATAAGGAGAGGGGATCCTAGCAATGGTGCTAGGACCAGGTGGAATGGAGGAGTAGGGGCTGATGGCAGCCCGTCTGTGTGTATAATGAATTACAAAAGAACGGTGACCTGCAGTGGATGAGTTATTGTTGGATAGTGCCTAGATTTGTTAGTTAATAAAGTTGCAGCCTAGTTATACTACATTCCTGGTGTCTTGTCTTCCTGCAGTCTGCAGGACAATGAATGCCATACTTCAATCTACTAGAGAACATCTAATGTTGTTACATACTGATGCAACTCACTAATAAGCTATAATCAAGATTATTTAGCATGGGAATGTGGCAGTCTAGAAGGAAACCTTAAATGATGAGTATGTAGACAGCAATAAAAAATAATAAATCCCATTTTGCTACAGCAGAAACTCCCTTTTGATATAAAGGGCTAGTAACCAGGCTTTTACAATCATATGGGACAAGGCTTTAATATTCACGTGTTCCATCATTTCCAAAATGAGTGGTTTGAAAACACACACAGCGTTTTAGGGACAGGCCAATATTCAATTCTGCCACCATTGTTTCCTATATATGGATATTAAGAGAGGAAAAAATATTGTCAAGCTGGCCATTAATTTTGGAAGTGGGAATTCCCGCGGAACACTATAACATGGTTCCTTCGCATGCAGCCATTTGTAAATTCAACACTGATTGCAACAGCAACCATATTTTTATGCTGAAAAAAGAAAACGGAAGTAATAAATTTGGCTGGGTTGCCAAAAACACCAGTAGAGTCACCTCGTAAAGAACAAGGCATTAAGATGTCAGTGCTAGACAGGCCTTTTTCAGTCTGCTCTCTTACATTAGCAATTACTCTTACATATCTGAAGTGGGTTTTGTGTCATTAATAACAGGTACAAAACACAGGACTTGAATTAGCAGTCCTTACAAGATGAAATACCACTATCTTCAAAGAAAATTTTGCCTATAGGTTTTCCACTTTTGATTCCACAGGGAATTGCAGGTCCTAACAAACAGAAGGTATTCTGGGATAAAAGCAGAGCCACCCATACCCCACAGGGTGGAGGGCAGTAAGTAAGAGTGGACGTACATTTTGAGGATATGAGCAATACTTTATTATTTTGCCTCTGAGGACTTTTCAGACTTATGCCAAAGTTCATACTTGCCAGCACTTGAGCTCCTGTCTTCTTCCCTAGATGTTCCATCAGGTGAGACTCCTACTCCTATTGCACCATTTCTTGCTTAGCTCTGCTAATGAATACAGGACAATTGTTTTTTCCATTACATTTCCTGACATTTGCATCCCAAATCTGGAGCTAGGCTGTGGAACACACCATCCCCTCGCTATAAAGGAATTTCCCCAGATTTCAAACCAGAATAAACTGCACCAGCACAAAATACATCTACACTAGGGGTTTGCACTAGCACAAATACACTGGTTGCTAAAATTCCAGTATAGACAAAGCCTGAGATGTTTCTCTCAATCTCCTGCCTATTGTCTGTGGAACTTGCTTATTATGCCTTGTCTGAGAATTACATTGTAAGGTCTGTGGCTGGGATAGTCTCTTGCTATGTGTTAGTACTGGGTTTAGGAGCAATAGGGCCTCAGTTCTGATTTGGCCATCTAATAGGAGTAGTAGTTATAATAATAACACTGTCACACACACTGCTTACATTTACACTGGCTTAACGCCATTGACTTCAGTGGAGTTAGCGCTGATTTTTAGTTGTATAAGTGACACGTGGGAATTGGTCACACCAGTGTCTGCGTTTCCTGTGTTCCCCTGCAGGAGCGGAGGACAGACACACTGAGTGAGCATCTGGTTGGAAATTTTCCATCAACATGTTTTTTCAATGGAAAACATGGTGTCTGCTAAATGGCTGTAGTCTGTCCAGGAAGTCCAATCCACAGAAGGGAATTGGGGGAGGCTGAAGAGCTGTGGAAGCACAGGTGGATGCAGTTTCATATCAAACCCATCTGACATGAACCTTTTTGATATTTCCAAACTGAAATTTGTCAGAACTTTTCATTCCACAGAAAATGTTGATATTTCAACTTTTCATCCCTATCCGGAATAGAAACAAATGTGACAATATTGGAATTGCCCATGGGATGACAATTCTGATTTTCAATCAGTTCTACTTACAAGGACCATCCAACCACTTTCTGCCTCTTAAGATAAGCTCCAGTTAGACAGCATTTTTGTAGCATGGAAGCAACTTACTCCCCCCAACTGCTATTCACTGGCCTCTCTCAAAGCTATGTTTAGCACTTTTCCCCAGTCTCAGGGGAGCTAACCAGACACTGGAGCAGGGAATAGCCTTGGGGGATCAGATCTTCCCTTCATTTTATTCTACTGTAGTTTTTTAACTGCCATTGCTTCCAGCTGAGAGGTACCAGCCATCACATGCATCTGGAAACACCTCCCCCTTTTCCCCTCTCCTCTCTTCAGAGCACTCTCACACACCCCTAGGAATCCCTGCCAGGCAAGCTGGGATTCACTAATTTTGTGTAACCTGTCCTCAAATTTCTCTGAGTCATTTCAGATTTCATTTTCACTGAACATGCAAAACTCAAGGAGATGCCAGACATTTTAATTAAGATGGGACATTTCAAGGCAAAGTAAGTAAACTTGAACCTAATAAAATGCCACAAATGAAAAATAACTGTCAGGTTAAGAATTTTTTCAAAGTATAATGTTTGCAGTAAGATTTGTTTGGTTTGACCTCTAATACCCCGTGCAACTCATATTCTAGAGGGACAGAAAAAACAAATAAAAATACTCAAGTTTAAAATCTTAAATCTGCAAAATAATAGATAAAAGTGTGTTCATATATTTTATAAATGAAATTCTCTAAAATAGCAGTTGGGCCAAGTCCTATTTAGGGTTCTATTTAATATAAGATAATGTGAAAGACTGCTCCTGTGATCAAACTTCAGGCTTTGTTTTTTGGTGGGTTTTTTTCCACTGAGAGTTATTTTCTATCATCAGGGATCTGGTCACATGCATAAAATCTACTACCCAGTCAGCACGAGACATAAGCATAATCAATTATTCCTCCCCTCACTCGTTCAATGTGGGCATTCCTGGAAACCTTTTCTTACAAGTATAGAACAGTGTTGGAATGAGAGGTGATCCCTCAGACAGGCCGGACCCAGGTAGTGTTGGATTGGAAAACAAAATCAATATTTTATTTGTTGAACTGCCCCAAAATGTTTAATTTATAATTAGTTCAATATAAAACTGCATGGACCTGTGGGCGACATTGCTTCATGTCCAGGAATCTCATGCTCCCACTCTTTCTTATGGGCCAAACTATACCACTCATGTTGCAATGCAGTTTCAAATCAGACTGAGCCAGTTGTGCATCCTGGGAATCAAATGACTACTGGCCTAGAGGGAAATGCAGTTTAATATTGAACCCACCAAACACAAAACATTCTGGGCAGTTCAACAAACCAAAACAAAGGTTTTCTCTTAACTGAAAATAATTAAATATTTACTCTTATCTGAATCAAAGCTTTCGGACCTTTTCATTCCAAGAAACATTTCAATATTTCAACTTTCCATCCTGACCTGTTATGAAAAAATAAAGTTGATATACCAGAATTTCTTGCGGCGGCCAGCACATCCCTCGGCCTGCGCCGCTTCCCGCAGCTCCCATTGGCCTGGAGCAGCGAACCGCGGCCAATGGGAGCCACGATCGGCCGAACCTGCGGACATGGCAGGTAAACAAACCGGCCCAGCCTGCCAGGGTGCTTACCCTGGCGAGCCACGTGCCAAAGGTTGGCGATCTCTGCTCTGTCTTAATCCCTTTAACTTTTACTTGGAGACAATGGCTTCTAGTATATATCTCAGAGTGCTGGGGTCATGTGCTCCCAGAGAGGCCTTCAAAGCAACAGGCAGCCTGCCATCTCTAAGAGAGGAGTTGACAGTCTCCACAAGTATGAGACCTAGTACTTACCCCCTGGCCTTCACCAGCCATGAATTGCATGGATCCAATGCACTGGGTGGGATGAAGTTCTCTCTACATCTGCAGTGCTGATGTAATAATCACTGGCTGAAATTCTAGCAGTGAAGATGAGACTCTTGTTCCCTTAAGACCTTGCTGTGCCACCTCAGGAGCAATAAGAAAAGATCTCTTTCCCAAAGAGCTAACAATTTAAGGATCAGATTGTGCATCCTTACTTATGTGGAATAGTACCTTATTTATCAAATAGCCCTACTGATTTCAATAGGACTGCATGGTGAGTAAGGTACTACTCAACAGAAGTAAGGTTGGCACAATCTGCTCAGTTCTCCTGACTGAGCAACGCAGTTTCTCCAGTGTCCATTGACCAAACTAGTTCTCATAGTATTGTACTTTTACATAGTATATAGCCTTACATTTGACATAAAGTAACCCTCAGTAGATGTGGGTGGAAATTTTCTATTTCTATGATTTTGAAATTTATTGTTCCAAAATGGAATGAAAACAATACATTTCAAAATTTCCTGTGAAAGGAAAGTCGAGTGGAGGGGGGGAAATATTGTTTTGGGTCAGTCAAAACATTTTGGTCTGATTTGAACTTTTAAAAATCCTTTTTCTATAAAAAACAATTATTATTTTTTCCAAAACTCAAGTCAAAATGAATAATTGAAAATTTCCATTCCAAAAATGTTGAAATGAAATGCTTTTTCATTTTTTCTAAATGAAAATTCATCAAAAGAGACACATTTTTAGAACATTTTGATTTTGAAAAAAATGGCACTTTTCCTCAAAATAAATGATTTAATGAAAAAATTCTGACCAAATCTAGCCTTCAACCATATAAATGAAGTACACCTCTACCTTGATATAACGCTGTCCTCGGGAGCCAAAAAATCTTACCACTTATAGGTGAAACCACGTTATATCGAACTTGCTTTGATCCACCGGAGTGTGCAGCCCCGCCCCCCGGAGCGCTGCTTTACCGCGTTATATCCAAATTTGTGTTATATCGGATCGCGTTATATCGGGGTAGAGGTGTAACTTATAACAATGAGGGATGAGGAACTACTGTACAAAATTCTGCTTGTCTCCTCATAAGTTTTTAGAATCTCTGCATTGGCAGCTGTCTTTGGAAATTGCCCTGCTGTGGTTCTTGGAGTTAAAATTAAAGTTAAAATTGATCAGATGCACCTTTTGATCTGTACCATTCCAGACATATCAGTTTTATTTACCTGCTCATGTGTGAAAAGAATTCACTGGCTAACTGATGTCAGTGTTAGCAGTAAATAAGAATACAGCCAATAAGCACTAGCATCATGCAAACAAGTAACAAACTGTTCCCCAGATACACGTATAATTGTAGGAAAGTGTCCCTGGTATTACTTTTTAATATGCTGTCTAATTTAGGCAGTATATCAAGGATCCTTGTTGAGTCACAAAATAATCTCTCTCCAGGAAACTTGTTAGAGGTTGCTAAATATGCTATTCAAGCTTGTGAAGTTATTTGTGACAATTCCCAAATGGACGCCTCTAATAAATTGTATAGTATTTATTCCATTAGCATCATGTGCCCCAAGATACCTGTTGGCTAATAATTTCTACATGCTTCCTTTTTGACAAGTAGTGGCTCTCAGTAAACAATGAAAAGCAGAGAGTGACAATAAAAACCATTTGCGGGCACTGGAGAAGCGCCATATGTGGAACTCTCATTGAAGTAAATGAGTTTGATGTACAGATCACAGACAGGAACAGGTCCATAATGATCTCATACTGGGCTTGATCCAAAGTGCACTGATGTCAATGGAAGGACTTCCGTTGCTCTCAATAGGCATGGATTGGAGTCATGTTGAGAAAATACATTTACTATGAGGTACAATGAAAGTCCCAGGTACAGTGGATCTCTACTTTTAGTGAAGTAATGTGTAGAAACTGACTGCTACAAAAGGGATATATTGTGTTTGTGCACCCTGATCAATGGTCTCCCTCCCTGCATATTCAAATTATAATTTTGTGCACTCATTGTTTGAGTGTTGGTAGCAACAAGCCATGCCATCTACTATGGTGTGTAAAGGGAGAAATACTGAACAAGTCATATTCTACTCCAAGAAAACAGAAATAAAGGTAATGAAGCAAACTTTTGGATGAACTTTATTATATAAAAGGTGGCCATTTTAGAGCAAAGGCCCAGTTCACTTGAGCATGTCCCTATCTTCAAGCACACAAAGGTTACCAACATAGTTTGTGAACAGGGGCCACTAACAGGGAGTTTTGAGAGGGAGTTTGGAAGGGAAGTGGGAAGGGGGTGAGGTACACTTGCCATTCTTTAAAATCTTTAAACTAAACTATAATCAAAATTTCTTGATTTAAACAAAACCCCTATCATTAACTTACGTAGATGTGGGAGAGAATGCAGGCAGAAGCCCAGCAGCAGAGTGGGGGTTATCCTGTTTATTGTGCTCAGTGTAGCATGTATGATTACCTGCCCTGTGGGCGGGTGGCGTATGTGTTCATTCAGTGCAAGGAGCTCCTGGGCTTCAGAGACCGCGTACGGGCTTTGGAGGCCAAGGTGGTGGAACTGAAGGAGCTAAGGGAGGCAGAGAGGTATGTTGATGAGGCTTTCCAGGACATTGTAGATTTGACCCACCTCCGGTCAGACAGCCCCTGTGCTTAGGGAAAGGCTCAGGGAAGGAGAGCAGTCAACGGGAGCAGAGTGAAACCTTCCCATACTTGGGACCCTCCTTCCAGATGATGTTGGGGTATCCTCTCACACTGAGGTTACTTCTCCAGGGGAGGGAACTCCAGTCATTAGGAAAAGGCAAGTGTTAGGAATGGGAGATTCGATCATTAGAAACATAGATAGCTGGGTTTGTGATGACCAGGAGAACCGTATGGTGACTTGCCTGCCTGGTGCAAAGGTTGCAGATCTCTCGTGGCATCTAGATAGACTTATGTGTAGTGCTCGGGAGGAGCCGGTGGTCGTGGTACATGTAGCTACCAATGACATAGGGCAGGGTAGGATAGACGTCCTGGAGGCCAAATTTAGACTGCTAGGAAAGAGACTGAAATCCAGGACCTCTATGGTGGCATTCTCAGAAATGCTTCCAGTTCCACGTGCAGGGCCAGGTAGGCAGGCAGAGCTTCAGAGTCTGAAGGCGTGGATGAGACGATGGTGTAGAGAAGAGGGGTTTAGATTTATTAGGAACTGGGGAAACTTTTGGGATGGGGGAGCCTATACAGGAAGGATGGGCTCTACCTAAACCAAAGTGGATCCAGACTGCTGGCACTTAATATTAAAAAGGTTGCAGAGCAGTTTTTAAACTAAGAGATGGGGGAAAGCTGATTGCTGCAGTGGAGCATGTGGATCGGACAGAGACTTCTCTTAGAGGAGAGTCTATTGATAGAGATTCTTTAGGTTTTAGTCAGGAGGTGAGGATGGAAGAGGATAAAGTATGGGCCAGATCAGACGAGAAACATTCACCTAAAAAAGAATTCGACACATCAGAAAAGGGCAGACAAATAAACAGTACAAGTTTTTAAAGTGCTTGTACACAAATGCTAGAAGTCTAAATAATAAGATGAGTGAACTAGAGTCCCTCATGTTAAAGGAGGATATTGATATAATAGGCATCACAGAAACCTGGTGGAGTGAGGACAATCAATGGGACACAATCATTCTGGAGTACAAAATATATCGGAAGGACAGACCAGGTTGTGCGGGGGGCGGGGGGGAAAGAGTGGCACTATATGTGAAAGAATACGTACAATCAAATGAAGTAAAAATCTTAAATGAATCCACATGTTCCATAGAATCTCTATGGATAGTAATTCCATGCTCTAATAAGAATATAACAGTAGGGATCTATTATCGACCACCTGACCAGGACAGTGATAGTGATGATGAAATGCTAAGGGAGATTAGAGAGGCTATCAAAATAAAGAACTCAATAATAGTGGGGGATTTCAATTATCCCCATATTGACTGGGTACATGTCACCTCAGGACGAAATGCAGAGACAAAATTTCTTGATACTTTAAATGACTGCTTCTTGGAGCAGCTGGTACAGGAACCCACAAGGGGAGAGGCAATTCTCGATTTAGTCCTGAGTGGAGCGCAGGATCTGGTCCAAGAGGTAACTATAACAGGACTGCTTGGAAATAGTGACCATAATATAATAACATTTAACATTCCTGTGGTGGGAAGAACACCTCAACAACCCAACACTGTGGCATTTAATTTCAGAAAATGGAACAATGCAAAAATGATGAGGTTAGTTAAACAGAAATTAAAAGGTACAGTGACTAGAGTGAAATCCCTGCAAGCTGCAGGGACACTTTTCAAAGACACCATAATAGAGGCCCAACTTAAAAGTATACCCCAAATTAAAAAACATAGTAAAAGAACTAAAAAAGAGTCACTGTGGCTTAACAACCATGTAAAAGAAGCAGTGAGAGATAAAAAGGCATCTTTTAAAAAGTGGAAGTCAAATCCTAGCAAGGTAAATAGAAAGGAGCATAAAGACTGCCAAATTAAGTGTAAAAATGTAATAAGAAAAGCCAAAAAGGAGTTTGAAGAACAGCTAGCCAAAAACTCCAAAGGTAATAACAAAATGTTTTTTAAGTACGTCAGAAGCAGGAAGCCTGCTAAATAACCAGTGGGGTCCCTGGACGATCGAGATACAAAAGGAGCACTTAAAGACAATAAAGTCATTGCGGAGAAACTAAATGAATTCTTTGCTTCAGTCTTCACAGCTGAGGATGTTAGGGAGATTCCCAAACCTGAGCTGTCCTTTGTAGGTGACAAATCTGAGGAATTGTCACAGATTGAAATGTCACTAGAGGAGGTTTTGGAATTAATTGATAAACTTAACAGTAACAAGTCACCGGGACCAGATTGCATTCACCCAAGAGTTTTGAAAGAACTCAAATGTGAAATTGCGGAACTATTAACTATGGTTTGTAACCTGTCCTTTAAATTGGCTTCTGTACCCAATGACTGGAAAATAGCTAATGTAATGCCAATATTTAAAAAGGGTTCTAGAGGTGATCCCGGCAATTACAGACGGTCTAACGTCAGTACCGGGCAAATTAGTTGAAACAACCAGTAAAGAATAAAATTGTCAGACACATAGAAGAACAAAAATTGTTGGGCAAAAGTCAACATGGTTTCTGTAAAGGGAAATCATGTCTTACTAATCTATTAGAGTTCTCTGAAGGGTCAACAAATATGTGGACAAGGGGGATCCAGTGGACATAGTGTACTTAGATTTCCAGAAAGCCTTTGACAAGGTCCCTCACCAAAGGCTCTTACGTAAATTAAGTTGTCATGGGATAAGAAAGAATCCTTTCATGGATTGAGAACTGGTTAAAAGACAGGGAACAAAGGGTAGGAATAAATGGTAAAATTTCAGAATGGAGAGGGGTAACTAGTGTTGTTCCCCAAGGGTCAGTCCTGGGACCAATCCTATTCAACTTATTCATAAATGATCTGGAGAAAGGGGTAAAAATTGAAGTGGCAAAGTTTGCAGATGATACTAAGCTGCTCAAGATAGTTAAGACCAAAGCAGACTGTGAAGAACTTTGAAAAGATCTCACAAAACTAAGTGATTGGGCAACAAATATAATAAATAATATAAGAACTAGGGGCCACCAAATGAAATTAATGGGCAGCAGGTTTAAAAGGAAGTTCTTCTTCACACAGCTCACAGTCAACCTGTGGAACTCCTTGCCTGAGGAGGTTGTGAAGGCTAGGTCTATAACAAGGTTTAAAAGAGAACTAGATAAATTCATGGAGGTTAAGTCCATTAATGGCTATTAGCCAGGATGGGTAAGGAATGGTGTCGCTAGACTCTGTTTGTCAGAGGGTGGAGATGGATGGCAGGAGAGAGATCACTTGATCATTACCTGTTAGGTTCACTCCCTCTGGGTCACCTGGCATAGGCCACTGTCGGTAGACAGGATACTGGGCTAGATGGACCTTTGGTCTGACCCAGTATGGCTATTAATACGTTCTTATGTTCTTATAGTTAAAGTAAGGCCCAAGCTTAAGTACTTTGCTGAATTTGGTCCAAAAAGAACATGCTTATTTCATCTCATCTGTTTCTAGTTCCCAATCATTCTGGACTTTTTCTTTTCTTCAAAGCTTACCACATAAGGATTATTGGTACAACTGAGAGTTTTAATTTCATTGGCGGTGAAGCTTCCGGATTAACTTCCATAACCAGACCAAGTTCTTAGAGCCAAGCCTGCCTTGGCACTTTCTAGAAATGGGTTTATGCAAGGGGCATGCTACTGCGGCCCTGGATTAAAGGAGGCTACTTGCACAGCCCCATGGATTTCTCTTCCTTCCATGGCCTTACAGCATTCTATTTAGAAGGCAGTTCAGGCCTGGACTGAGGCTAGTTTCAGAGGAATTTGGCCCATGATAGCATAAACAGAAACAGCAGGAGGAAGTAACTGTGTAAAGAACCCCATATATTTGATAATCAGTATAACAGCAGCACAAACAGGAATTTGGATTGTAGCAGCAGCCCTGTAATAGTCATTTGAAACCTGCATGGCTGTTGAGTGAATAGACTAAAGCTCCCTAGTCTGTCACACAGCAGAAGGGGGAATATAGAACAAACATGCCTTTCCCTCAATGCTTCTTTTTCAGTGATAGGATTTTAAGATTAACATGTGACCATGTCTTTTCCAATTACTATAAGCTCTTAAGAGGCAAAGGCTTTTGATGGTGAACTGGAACTGGTTTATTATAGAATAGGCCCTTAATATTTCCTGAAACATTTGCAGGAAACCAATTGTCTCCTAGTTGACACAATGCATGAATTTACCCTTGCATGGAGTCACCGTCCTAAATTAAGAATGTGCAATGATCCTTCGAGTCTATGGTTATGTTCTGTGTAAATTCATCCACCTCAAAGTAAGTTAAAGGTAAAATAATTTAGTTCCAGTGATGAAAGAACTTGAAATATAAGTAGTATTGTCAAGGCTGTATCCCCACTTTGAACTTTAGGGTTCAAATGTAGGGGCCTGCATGAAAACTTCTAAGCTTATCTACCAGCTTAGCTTTGGTCCGCTGCCACCATCACAAGAATTCCCTCCCTGGGAAGCCTTGAGAAACCTTTCACCAATTCCCTGGTGAACACAGATCCAAACCTCCTTGGATCTTAAAACAAGGAGAAATTAACCATCCCCCCTCCTTCCTCCCACCCTCCTTTCACCAACTCCTGGTGAATACAGATCCAAACCCCCCTTGGATCTTAAAACAAGGAGAAATCAATCTGGTTCTTAAAAAAGAAGGCTTTTAATTAAAGAAAAAGGTAAAAATCATCTCTGTAAAATCAGTATGGAAAATAACTTTACAGGGTAATCAAACTTAAAGAGCTCAGAGGACCCCCCTCTGTCTTAGGTTCAAAGTACAGCAAACAAAGATACACACTCTGGTAAAAAGGTACATTTACAAGTTGAGAAAACAAAGTAAATCTAAGACGCCTTGCCTGTCTTTTACTTACTAGTTTGAAATAGGAGAGACTTGTTTAGAAAGATGGGGAGAACCTGGATTGATGTCTGGTCCCTCTCAGTCCCAAGAGCGAACCCCCCTTAAAACAAAGAGCACACACAAAAGCCTTTCCCCCCCCAAGATTTGAAAGTATCTTGTCTCCTTATTGGTCCTTGGGGTCAGGTGTCAGCCAGGTTACCCGAGCTTCTTAACCCTTTACAGGTAAAAGGATTTGGAGTCTCTGTACACAGAGAGCTGTTACCCTTCCCTTTATAGTTATGACAAGTATATTTATTTCAAAATCATCTGGCCTAATGAATGTGGTTCATAGTAAACATCTGTTCAGGAATAATGGAACGAGAGGTGTTTCAGATGCCCACTAGTGGGCAGCACTAATGCAGTAAAAAAGGAAAGTAACCAAGCAAATGGTGGAATAGTTCAAATCTTCTTGTTTCATACCCATGTTTTCCCAAGGAGACCTATATAACAACACTTCTGTGAAAATGACTTACAGTTTGTACTAAATGAAAAACAGAAGTATGAACTTCAGCAATTAAAGTAGTCTGGATGTGTTTTGCTACTTTGCATAAAATTAACCAGTCAGACGCAGATTTGCAGTTCTCTTTTAATCTATTATTGCAAATTAAAGAAATGTCTGTGCTGCAGATGCATCAAAAAGGAGTGTGTGTGTGGGGGGGGAAATAAAAAAATATCTTATGATGGGGGCTGGGTGAAATATCATTGGAACTGGTGGATGTAACAGCTGCCCTTCAGTCAAGATAAATGTAAAAATTCCATTCTGGAATAGTGAGCTTAAATTACAGAAGTCACTGCCCAAAATACAGGCCACATGCAAGGCCAGTTAGGAACCTAATCAAGGTGGGTGGAAGGATTTCACTAGGAACTGAGTGCAAATATAGCAAGCGGGGTATTATTTGATAGGCGGGGAAGGGGGAGTGAGAAACAGCAGAAAACACCACTAATGCACATGGAAGGGCATCAAGGAAGCCTGACAGGCAGACAGAGAAGCTCTTATAGCATGACCCTGAGAAAAAACTAATAAAGAGATATTTTGGGGGAAAGTACTGGCTGGAAAGAGGCTTAGAACTGTGAGTAAATAAACTGCCTCCTGTTATTTTATTCCTACTCTAAGTGGGGAACTGAGACTTGAAAACGAACAAGATTGCATCAAAAATACTTGACTCCATCATCAATTTATCCCCCTAAAGTAAACAAGAAGAACCCAAATATTGGCTAACTACTTGGGTCAAAAGGGGTAATAAACCAATTATAGAAATGTCTGTGCTGCAGAGGCACCAAAAAAAGGAGGGGATGTGGAGTAGCGGGAGATTGTACAGGAACGAAAAAGACCTCAGGGATACATTTGATCGAGTATTATCAAAACAAATGTACTATGTCAGACTATTCCACGTGTTAGATATTAGTAAGTAAAATCTGGCTGACCCTGAGTTAGCTGCTAAATCAGTTGATTGTTACTCACCCCCTAAGAGATGTGACCTCATCTCACACTCAGTACACTTTTAAATTACTATGATAGGAGTACACAGAATTACCTCCAATGTGTACGAGCAAGCATGATATCCTTACAAGTTACAGTTCTCCTTTTCTACTGCTTAACCTTCCTACAACCTCAATCTGTGCTCGCTTTGAGGATCAGGCCTTGTCTGACTTCCAAAGCACTGCAGCTTCTTTAAACTAGCATCTCCTACAAGTATGAAAAATAGAAGGTGCACGAATACTTTATTTCCATTTTCTATAGATGTGGTTACATTTTCTATAGATGCAGTGGTAAAACGGATCTATGCAGTTCACAAGCAGGCATGCGTAGTTTTTGTTTTGTTCTTATCTTTCATTGCTTGGCATATCTTTTTAGAAGCTTTAAACTAAAATGCATTTTTCTACCATTTTTGCCCTTTTTCTGTTAGTAAACCTTGATATTCCCCACCTCTTTTGTTTTTCCTTTGTGTGTGTATGTCTGTGTGCACTAAACTGTTACTAGATTTGCCTGTTACGTTGGGGTACGCTCATTTATTAGGGTTACTCTTCTGGGGGGGTGTTCTGTAATTCTATCAATGTACTGCTTGTGTCACTTGTGTTTTCATATGGAGCTCTACTTCTCCCTTCTGTAAGTCCCCTCCCAATGGAGCTATGCTGCAGGACCTAGGTTCCCCAGGGCTGGGTTCCTCCAGCCCCATAACTGGATAAACAAACACACACACACATTAACAGAGCAAGTCTGAGTGGACCGGGTCAATCAGCACTTTCAAGCTGACCCCTTATATGTCCCTGGACTCAGTGGACTGGGTCAAACAGCACTTTCAAGCTGCCACCCTTATGTGCCAAAGGTACCGCACCAGAATAGAGTAAGCCTGAGCAGGCTGGGTCGAACAGCACTTCCAGGCTGCCACCCTTATGTGCCCCTGGATTCAACAGACTGGGTCAAGCAGCACTTTCAAGCTGTCACCCTTATATGCCACTGGACTCAGTAATCTGGGTCGAGCAGCACTTTCAAGCTGCCACCCTCGTATGTCACAGGTTCCGCACATCCTTATCCCCAATTTTGTTTCACAATTGTACTGGTAGTAACCCACTTGATGAGCAAACCCCACAGTATTTTTGGGCGCTACAGGGATCTTTAGCTTAGGTAAGAGAAGTGTTGCTGCAGAGTGAATGGGGAAGCTAAAAACACAAAAGAGTAAAGTTCAGAGAGAGAGAGAAGCAACCAGCTTAACGATAAAAGTTATTTATTGAATAATAGTGATAACCACACAAGGAGAGCCTAAACAAACATAATAGTTACATTATTAAAGGTTACAAAAGTCATATATAGAAAACTATACCTGATCAAATAAGTCAGGGTTACAAAGTTATACCTGAGGTAGAAAAGAAAACAGAGCGAGCGAGCTGGGGTCTCACCACTCCATGAAGCTTGAACTGGTCGGGGTTCCCAGGTGATGGCGGTAGCTCAGGGTCCTGAGTGCTGGAGACAGGCAGAGCCCCCAGCACAATCAGTCAGGAGATGAAGTCCCAGTGGAACTGATGCAGAGTTTGGATCCATGCATCAGAACACTTACTGGAGCATGGGTAGGGGTTTTTGTAGGGAAAATACAATGGTTCAAGGGAGAACACTAGATTTGTTTATGGGTAAACTGATGACTCAAGGGTTTTCTTAGACAATAGGAGCTGATCACTCCTAGCTATGGGTGGTGTTCCTTCCAGGGAGCTCACAATGCAATTAGGCTGCTTCAGTATTTTGGATATCAATCAAGGATTCATTACTAGAATTGGTCTGATAACTGCTGAGCTGGGTGTGTGCATACATAGGTTCATTAACATATGGAGCAGAGATCCCCCATGATGCAGTGCTTCCCTGCTTTTCTGGTCCCAGAGTTCAGTGTGGTTCTTGCCTTGGAATCTCTGTTCTCCATTCTGTATGCTAATGGAGATGCCTCCCTGTCCCAACTTTGATGCAGATGAGGCTAGGGGAGTTGCCTTTAATCTTGTCACCCTTGTCAGGAGGGGTCTAGGTGTGTCTCCCACCGCCCTTCACTGCTCTCTGCAAGTCTTTTCTCTGATCGGTTTTGGTTCAAGCAGAGGCTGGGGGGGCGGTGTCTTTCATGAGTCAGACAGGCTGGATACTGCGCCCTGGTTCCCCAAGAACACAGAGCTGACTGGTATCAAAACCCTTTAAAGATCATTTTCTTTACTTCCTTTGCTTATCAACAATGATGTCTGTGGACACATGTACAGTTTTAGGATGCTGTCTGTTCATTAACTGTTGGTTCCAAACCAGCAGGAGGAGCTCACACATTGTAGTTTGGTTTGTCCCCATAAAATGATGGGGAAGGGAGCATTTTCTTTTCTTTTTTTCTTTTAGTAACAGCAGTGGAGTTTTTCAGCATGTAATTAGAATTCATGATACACCATCTCCCTCCCCTCACCTTAGATTATTACTGCTTTAAGTTAGACAAGATTTGAGGACTGATATCCAGAAGTGCTGATAACCCACGGGTCCCATGGCTTTAAGCTGGAATTTTGGGTGCTGAGCACTTCTTCAAATCAAGTCTAACTAAGAGAATTAGAGTATATATAGAAGCTATTCATTATGTATATTGTCTATGCTGTTCTGCTGGAGAGTCAGTGGAGGGAGTTTAGATCTTTTAGTCTTATTTGAGAGGTATTCTAATGTCACCATGATGCTGGTGTACACCCACAGAAGTAAATACAAATAGAAATGCTATTATCTTCAAGCTCTGCCAGAAACGAGATGTGAGTGTGAGGTCAGCAGTCAGTGTTTGACAAATGAGAAGGAAAAAAAAAAAACAGACAAAAACGGTGTATAGAGAACATTTTTTGAAACCCCTGTGACCATAACAGCATCCCAAAGCAATTGGGCAAGGGGCTCGCTGCTGTCTGGTAGTGAGTTACAGCCATCCTCATGAGTTCAGTGTACCCCAACCCACTAATGTCATAACCTGTATCTCAAAGGTGACATGTAAGAGATCAATAGAAAGCTAATATCATACTGATAATTAATATTAGTGTGTGGTGTATGTACAGAGGACAAATTCAAAATTACAAACATATTGGAAGTTATGTTCTTAAAATGTCTCTGCTAGACAGGGCTAAAGTTATCCCAACCTAGACAAAGGAATGTGGTTCTGCCACCTTGAAACTACCTTGAACAAAGGCTGTACCTTGTTGTGTTAAGTCTTAGCCACTAGAAAGCGTTTTTAATTTTATTTGCTTGTAACCATTTCTAACTCTGTCCTTTATACTTGAGCTCTCCTAAAATCCTATCTCCTTTTGTTAATAAACTTGTTTTGCTTTTAATCTAAGCCAAGCTGTGTTGGATTTAAAGTGATCGTTAACTCTAGGCAAACAAACTTGCATCCGAAGAAGTGAGGTTTTTACTCACGAAAGCTTATGCCCAAATAAATCTGTTAGTCTTTAAGGTGCCACCAGACTCCTTGTTGTTTTTCTAGGCAAACACACATTATTATTTCTCTGAATGTTCCGGGAGAAGGCTGGACACTTCAGGGCAGATGATTTTAGGTAAATTCAGGAGTGGGAGTGTATTGGGCTCACCCATGCAAAAGGTAACTGGGTGATAGAGACTAGAATGGGGATGTTATGGTGCAACAAACAGGCTGCTGGGCTCAGAGTTGCTGAGTCAGAGCTGCTTAACACAGAGACACTCAGTGTATGCTGGTCTGCTGGCTGTCTGTGCCCAAGCTGTGAGCCACAGCAGCACAGCATTTAAGGCATCCAGGGTAACAGGGCAGGCAGTGACACAACCCATCACTGGTCTGGATTGCACCCCAGAATGTGACACCGCTTCCTCCTCAATTTTATGTCCTATGTAAGGATTGGATCCTTTTCATACCAATTCATCTGACCATATGTGGCAGTAAATCCCATCCTACCCTTGAAGATGATGGGAATTTTGCCCACTTATCCTTGCTGAAGTTTGGGGGAAAGAGTATTACAATGAAGCATGCAGGGCCGGCTCCAGGCACCAGCTTAACAAGCAGGTGCTTGGGGCGGCCAAGGGAGAGGGGCGGCACCTGCGGCAATTTGGGGGCGGCAGGTCCCTCACTCCCTCTAGGAGCGAAGGACCTGCTGCTGAACTGCCGCCGCCGATCGTGGCTTTTTTTTCCCAATTGCCGCTGCCGGTCGCGATTGCGATCGCGATCGCGGCTTTTTTTTTTTTTTGCTTGGGGCGGCAGAAATGCTGGAGCCAGCCCTGGAAGCATGGAAACAAAACAAAAGGAGACATGGAAAAGTTCATTTTTAATGAAGATATACTGCCCGAAAAGGCAAAGATCTCTGTGGGTAGCTAGGATGGGGTATAGAATGCCAATTGCTACCAAATGGAACAACTTAAATTCTTTAGCAGATTTATTCCTTGGTCATTTTGAAAGTAAGCAGCGATCCAACTATGGTTCATGGTCTGTTTAAGAGACAGTTACGTCCGCTCAGGTGTTTCTGTCAGTGATGTAAGGTTTCACCACTGCAGTAATATTGCTGAAATGTGTGGGGAAGCACTACAAAAATCAAGTGTTGCTGTGTCTTTTTGTTTTATGTTTTTAGTTACCTTTATTAATGGTAATATAAGCCATTTCAGAGTACAAGGAGAATTAAAGAGAAAAACACATACATCATAGCCAACTGAATGAGACAAGCTATTTGTGACCTTCAAGAAGAGTATGTATAAACAATTTGTAAAACACATATAATTTAAAATTGTTCCTAAAGTACCTAAGGTAAGTGCTTAATGCTCTGCTTTGTTTTATTCTATTGTAATGTATTTTAATTTGCTTTTTATAGCTTTTTCCTATTATCCTATCTTCAAAAAACTCAAGACCTCTTTTTAAATTTGTTGTTCTCTCTCCTACATCTATTATTTTGGGTAGGTATTTTTTTGTCTTCATGGTTATAGTCATGAAGGTTCTATTAGAGATGAGATGGATATACATTTGTTAGCTGTCATCATCAGATTTCAAAAAATATTTTCTTTTCTAGTTTTAAGACTATTAGGCCTTCCTTTGCCATCAGAAAAATAGGACTCATTGAAATAAATCCCTTAAAATCCATTGGATTTTGTTGAATGGCTATTTGATTATTGTTTTCTGTTCTTTGGTTTTTCCCTGTAAGATCTATTTATTGCCTTGCTGAGGGAAGCAAAGCATTGTGCATTGAGGGTGGGGGAGGGGGAAATGGTCACTGAGAAAATATTGTTCATGTGTTCATCATGTGTCCTACTATTACTTGCCTCATTAAAGTCAAAGAAAAAATATTCCATCTTTCCAGATCCCTGTCACAGCATACAGAAATGAGGCATACAGTATTGTAGTGTGGCTCAAAAAGGTCATTTTAGTTCTGAAATCATTTCTTTCCCCAGGAATTTAAAAATATTTTGAGATAACAACTAATTTCAGAGCAAAAAAGACTTTCCTCCAAAAATCACAAAATTCTGTAGAAATTTCAGCATGGGGTTCTAATTGGCAAATCCTTAAAACTTTGTAAACTATGGCATGTGTGTGTAGAGGTATATCAACTAGAATACAAAAGATACTTATGTGGGACAGAAGCAAGAGTGTGCAGGGGGAGGGGGCCAAGAGCTTAGGGCATACACCTTTTTAATCTTTATATAGTATCCGATTCAAGCCCCAACCACCAATATAACTACTTGGTGCTTCAAAGAGGCTAATTTCCCACGCTGAGGAAAACTGAGTGAAATTGATTGAGAGGAAAAAAATAGACAGAAAAATGTGAAAATCTGGAGTTCTTTGAGAACATCTTCAAGAAGAATTTATTAAGTGACCAAAAACTATGGCAGAGACACTGTAGAAGACAAACAAATGATAGGATGCCAATGGAAAATAATGCAAACACAACCTGAGGTCAGTCAGACCTGGAGGACAACTAGGTGGCGGGACATTGTACACAAGGACATGACCAGGCTGGGTTTACTGGAGCAAAAAGCCATGGACAGGAATGAATGCTGATGCTGTATTTCTCCATGTGTCTGTAAAGATGCATTGGGATGAGGAGAAGAAGAATATAACAAATGGAAAAAAGGGAAATTGATAGCAGTAGATTTGCTGGGGTTACACTTAATTTTTAGTGTACTTGCTCAATCAGAGCTAGCGTGCGTATGTTTCCTCAAGCTGAGAAATACACTCCAGCTCAAAGTCTCAACATATCCTTAGTGGCCTCTGATATACGGGGAGTCAGACATTCTGGACTTAAACTCTGAATCTATGAGCTCAATGGGAAGATTCCCATAGACTTCACTGGGCTCTGGATCAGATCCATATTGCAATGTGACAGCAGCACATTAAGCTATAACAGTGTATTGGAGCCATATTGATAGTAGTCATGCACTCTTTTTCTTATCTAAGACTTAAAGCTGAAGTGGTGAAAAAGTGATTGTCCACTGAAGGTACCATTAACTTCAGATTCTATCCTGTTGTCACTTAGGTAATATCTAATTCAAATGATCACAGAAAGCATTTTACAAATTTTAGGAAACTGATGTAATTCTGTTATATAAGTGAAAGCAAAATTCTTACTCTGGCCTTTCAAAACTGCTGTGAATCTCAGTAATCTTGACAAGTAAGCCAAGGAAGGACAGTAGATCATCTACAGTTTCTATCTGCAAAAAGTCATCCTTATCTACCTTCATGGTGCTGAATCTGGAAAAATAAATGATCAATCATGATATTATATATTAACACATCTGTTGTAACAGGTCTAATCGGCCCTTTTAGCTAGCCCTGTTCCATTATCAGATGAGCTGGGAAGAGGTTAGGTGGTCCTTATAAAGATGCTGAGAGAGATCAGTAGGAAGGAGGTTGGCTCCTGTGATTGGTGCTGGAGTAGAGAGAGGTGATGAGTGAAAGGCTTCTGGGCCCTGTGGCCTATGTTATTCAGGGAATAGCTTTGTTTTGTGTTTCTTTGCAAGGTGTGTGGTGTTGGTTGGTTGGCTGGTTTGGGGTTTTTTGTCTGTTTGTTTTGTTTTTAGAATTAATAAAGTGTGCCCTGAGCAAAGGGCCTGAAAGAGGTCTGGATGTGGTATGTAATCCTTCCTGGGCTGGGGAGACAGGCCAGCAGCCTACATCTCTTTCTATATATTCATATTGTCCTGGCTTCCAGGCAATCAGGAAATATTTGGATTCCAGAAATGTGTGTCTTAACTCCTCCCCAAACATATCAAAATCCTTCTGTGAAAACATATACCTGGGCTGTTAATCCAAACCACCACCACTCCTACTAGTTGGCATATATGATTCCTGTTCCCTGGGCTTGGAGTCTGTTACACCATTCTAAATTCATTAACTTCAGGGGGGAAAACTTGAGGTCAACTGCTACTTCATTAATTTCCTTTGGCCATTTATACATCTGTCTTATGAAGAGTACTACTTACAAAAGGTGAGTTTGTTATGTAAGAAAATAAAAGTTCGGTCTGTGTGTGCTCTCATAATTTCTCTATAAAGATACCATTAGGAGCTATAGTTAGATAAATAAATGATAATATGCACTCCGATATTCTGCATATAATCATTCTCTAAACAAAGTAAGACTCCCCAATTCTCTTTCACTTCTTTTATTTACAGAGACATCACTGATACTTTCTATTTGAGATACTGGTAGTATAGAAATGTTATTCTTACTGGAGTAAAGTAACTATCATTTTTATTTGACTGGGATTGTCCCAGATTTTCATGTGATGTACTAGTGTCCCCATGACATTTTTGAGACCCCCCTGAAATGTCCTAGTTTTTCATTTCATCAATCAAAATACTTGGTGGGTGTAGTGGTATTTTTTGTTTTGTTTGTTTATTTGTTTTGGTAACTACAAAATGAATGTTCAAGCTGTATTGCTATGCCAAGTAGAATTAGCTCTCTGTTTACCAAGAACAAAGAGACATGTGGAATGAGTATCCAATGAAATAAACAGCGCTTACAGTGAAGAAAAAAGTCCAAGGAGTGTAGATACTAACAAAGCAGTTCTTTTGGCCAAAATGAATATTCTTTGGTGTTTTGTGATAAACTCATCCAGAACACTCTTTTACTGAAAAAAATCTTCCACTCCAGTGGAGTCAAAAACAGGAAGGGGTACCACTTAGTCAAATGAAAGTACATTCTTAATTTCAGAACCCTAAAATAGGTCACCACAAACACATTCATTTTTTTAGTTTGAAAATATGGTCAGTTTATGTTACAGCTCTCCTTGTCGCTAGAGGAGTAACTCCAGTTCCGGGATCCTGGCTCCTTCTCAGTTCCCTTCCTGTCCCACATAGCCACATAACTGCTCCTTTTCAGTCACTAAGAGCAGAGTTATTGTGGCTGGGTGAGGGTGATTGTGAGCATCTAGGTTCAGTTCTTCAAAGATACTTAGATGTCTAACTCTTGTGGCGGTGATATGCTTGAATAAGTTGGAGGATGTAGGCCCTAATGACTCCATGTGGCTTGCAATGGCTGGGAGTCCATGCCTCTGTGATACAGTTTGACTAGGTAATTGAACGTGGCCAGGTAACTAGATGATTAAGTGCATTTCTTTAACTTGCTGAGTGAGTATGGTGGGTACGGCTATGGAATTCTTCTAGAGACACAGTGATGATAATATTCTATACTTTTTAAAGGATTCACAATTAGGGCTATGCAAAATGTTGTGGATCAGTTTCAAGGACATGGAAATGTTTCTCCTGGCTTCAATCTGAAACCACAGACAGGCTCAGGTTCACTTGAATCCATACCCAGGTTTGCTAAAAGGGTTTGTGAACTATTCAGTGAACCTGGGCCGTGTTTCAAGTTTGCGGAGAAACAGGAAACCAGCCATTTTCCACCTAGTTTCAGGTTTAGTTACAAGCATTTCACATAACTCCCTTTGCAGTGCTCTTTTTGTTTTTCTTTGACTGGTTTGCATGACAAAAGAGACCATAAAATTAATTTCTACTACATAATGGTTAGTTGATTCTCAGGAATGATATTAACAAATCAGAAGCATCTGTGGCTTAGACATCTTCATATGTGTTCATTTTCTTCATATTTGTGAAGTAAACTGAGTGTGGGAAATCACAGAAAAGACTTGTAAATAATCTGGACATTCAAATGGCTTTTGGATTTGAATGAAAAGTTTAAAAATCACATTTGTGAAATGGAATTGAGAGATCCCATAGTACCTTGTCCTTCAGAGAACAATCAAAAATAAAAACGAACTGTGTGTTTATCAAAACTAAGGGCGCGTCTATACTTATAATGTGTGGTAAAGATGCTGTATACTGACGGGACAGAGCTTTCCTGTCGGCATAAATAAAACACCCACGCAAGTGGCAGAAGCTATGTCGGCGGGAGAAGCTTTCCCACCAATATAGTGCTGTGCACACGAGCACTTATGCTGGCGTAACTTATGTCAATCAGGAGGGTGAAATATTCACAGCCCTGAGTGACATACATTTTGCTGATATAAGTGATAGTATAGACAGGATAATACTCAGAAGACATGTTACTTACCCACTAACAAAAGCAAACATTCATTAATAGAGGATTTGTAATGTACATTTTATATTAGGGTCACATGGATGGAATTTAGTGTGATGCATTCAACAGTAGCACTAAAAGGGTTAAAGTAGATTTAAGCACAACTTTATTCAGATTAAGGAATGCTGTCAAGTGACAAATCATAGGCCTAATCTTGTAAATGCAAAATGTGTGTGTAAAACACTATCACTCTACTGGTCAGGCATAAAGATGTAAATCATTACACAAGAAGCAAGGCAGAGAATAATGAGGCTCCATATATTTGAAAAGGGCCCTTACCTTTCTTATGCTATTTACCTAAATTGCCTATATTACTAATTACTATGTTATGTACTAGAACTTAAAATTGATTTTGTCACTTTCTTACCTAATGCATTTCACTCAGCTTCAGAAAGATAATAGATTAGACAATTTCATTTAGATTTCTTATCAGTTTCACTTTCTGCTCCTCATGCATTAGCACACAGCTGCAATGTTTAGCTTGTGAATACTGTAGGAGAATGTTTCAATCAAAACAAAAATTTATTGTTAGGGTTTTTGTGTTTGTTTTAATTCATGAAAACTTTTTAATTATTGTTAGGCTTTATAAATCCTACCTCTTTATTTCAGTGACAAAATAGTTTTCATTCTTTTAGTTTAAAAAAAAAAGATTCACACAAGATTCAGTTGTCAGAACTGAAAAGGCATAGGTTGTGAGTAGAGCAGTGAGAAGACCATGGGCACAATCCTGCAACATTTACTCACACAAGTAATTCTTACTCACCCACTGTCTGAGAGAGTAAAGCATATTCATATGAGTATGGATTTGCAAGTATGACTCCCATGTCTATCAGCTCAGGTCTCATTCAAAATCTAGACCCTGTCATAGGTGGAGGTGGTGTCCACCTTATAACTCTTAGCCCAGTGTTAGAGAACTCACCTGGAAAGTGGAAGAGACAGATTCAATTCTCCCTCCTCTTGCAGAGGGGGAGAAAGGATTTTTGAGTGAGATCTCCCACCTTTCAGAGGAGTTCTGTAACCACTGAGCTATGCGATATTCTGATGTAGGGGGGTCGGGTCCTACAATCTTGCCTGTTGAAGCTGTTCAACTATGTATAAATAGTCCAGTCCTTAGGCCATCCACTGGGAGGTGAGAGACCCAAGGACCTGTCCCTCTGCTCCATCACTCTTTCATTATGTATCCATGGTGGAATAGTTTCAACAAGAGAAGCTGAGGGAGCCCCACAACAGAATATCACATAGCCCAGTGGTTAAGGCACTCCTGAGAGGTAGGAGATTCCTTGTTCAAAATTATTTCTCCCTCTTTGGCAGAGAGGGGGGAATTGAACCTGGGTCTCCCACATCCCAGATGAGTGCTCTACCCACTAGGCTAAAAGTTACAAGGTAGACACCACTTCCTCAGGCTGTTTTGTGTGAGTGAGGCAGGCACATATCACCTAAGCCAGGGGTGGGTAAACTTTTTCGCCCGAGGGCCACAGCGGGGTTGTGGGGGGAGGGATAGCTCAGTGGTTTGAGCATTGGCCTGCTGAACTCAGGGTTTTGAGTTCAATCCTTGAGGGGGCTATTGAGGGATCTGAGGCAAAAATCTGTCTCGGGATTGGTCCTGCTTTGAGCAGGGGGTTGGACTAGATGACCTCCTGAGGTCCCTTCCAATCCTATGA
>NW_020664419.1:52897279-52906749 GCF_002925995.2 Terrapene triunguis | reverse complement strand
GGGAGGGGCCAGGGACTAGCCTCCCCAGCCAGAGCTCAGGGGCTGGGCAGGACTGTCCCGTGGTCCGGAAGTGGCCCGCGGGCCATAGTTTGCCCATGTCTGACCTAAGCCATCTGACTCCAGCCAGCGTGTTCCCATTCATGGATCACTCAGCAGAGCTAAGTGCCTCCCTATGCATCTAACTCTGAGAGGGGACAGGGCTTAGGACACATCCCTTTTATTGGTATCTCCCATTGGCTGATTTAGGCAGTTCCCGGCCTAGTGGGCTGGCCTTGTGGCACACATGCTAAGGCACCTCTGTGTCCCTAGACAATGTACAGGGAGCCTAGGCACCTAACTCCAGCTTTCTGGAATGCAGTGTTCCTGTGATTTTCTAGATACCTAAAAGCTAGGCACCCAAACTTGGAGCGCTGCAATGGCTAAGTCCCTTTGTGGATCTGGCTTTAGGGCGTATTTAGGTCCTAACTTCCATTGAAATCAATGGAAATTAGGAGCCTAATAGTGACTAACCATACTTGGAATAATGAATAGCTGAAGAGAACAACCCACAGTTCTAAAGAGAGAGGGGGCAGTAAAGGGAATAAAGTAACAATGGGGATGTCAGGGTCTTGAGATTTATGTAAGTAATTAATAAACTACCTAAGGCTATCAGCTAAATGATTCTTTACACAACTCATTCCCTTGGGATGAATGAGATAAGGAAAACAACATTCAAACTCCATGGCCAACACTTTGGCCAAGATCTTACAGTGCTGGCTAATCAGCAATAGTGGCCTGTATCAACAACATACCCGCACAGACTTTCCTTTCTACAGCAGAAAAGAAATGAGGGCCCATCTCACTCTCGGGGATAGTATTCCTGATTGTTTACAGTACACTATCAAGTGATATTCTGCAGAACTAAGAGGGGAATCCGTCAGGAGAAGTGATTACCCATATGAGAGTTCTTTGATTGCTTCCTAATTTTCCTCAAGTCAGATAGGACCTTTGAGTATTGCATAATCATCTGGCACAATCTTATCTAACTGAAGCCCATTAAATAATTGTGAGTCTTCATATGAAACGATGGAGCCATAGAGATCATTGCAAAAATTGGAAAGGAGTTTGTTTATATATTGAGTTGCATGTGTAATATGAATTTTCATCCTAAATTACAGAAATATAGGTGATCCATATATTCACCATTTGTTTTAAATGATGGGTTGTTTCTCCTACAGAGTCATATTCTTGTTGCTTAAGATGAAATAAAGTGTGCCTTGCCTTTTGAGTGAAATACAGTGGAAAAAGAAAAGAAAACCTCATATGAGTGAATTTAGAAACAAAACAAAATATTTTATCATACTAAAAAAATAAATAATTACAGCATGGCCCTGTTGTTATTTTGGTTATCCCTTAGGAGACAGTCGTATACTATGACGATAGGCACTATTGTAAGCATTGTATATAGATATAAGGATAAGGCACTAATATAAGCATTGTATATGGCTATAAGGATAAGGAATACATTATTTAATCTATATCTTTGGAAAAAAGAATCAAGGCAAAATGAATAGTGAAGTACAGTTCTATTACTACAGAAAGTTAATAGAGCTTCCCCTTTAATGGAAGTGTTAAAACCCTGTGTTTTGGGACCCAGCAGTCTCCCTAAAGAGTCATATCTGTAGTGTAAATAGTCAGTATAGGACCAGATCTTGAACCCCCAGGTTATGTTGAACTGCTCTGGAGGGACAGAGGAATCATAAAGCTGGCAGATTTGGCTCCCTGATTATTCTTCCTGTTTAGGGGAATTCCTGGGTGGCCTAGAAAAGATTAGTTTTGGAAGGAGAGGTATTCTTCATACCCTCTTCCAACTGATATATTTAACTATTCTGCTTTACCATTGCTTCAACTGGGGGGTTAATATAAAATCGAACAGTTTCCCAATTCCACCTATTATGGAGGCAAATCCTGAATTCCTTATACAGGGCCCATAATCACACAAAGAGGATCCTGTGCTGACCCCATGCTCTTCCAAAGGGGGCCCATGTTCTTCGGCTCTGTAGAGCTGGAGGATGTGGAGAATGAGGGTGCCTGATGGCATCTCTGGGTTCTCCCCTTCTCCAATCCATGAGAAACTAGTGCAAATAATGTTGCTTGTGAGTGTATTAACTTTTATCATTTCTTCTTCTCTGCTGTGAAACCCTCGCCTGAGCAAGGGGCTCAGCAGTAGATCAAAGCCAAACTGCATTCATCAGTTCCTCTATATTTTATAACATCTGTGGATTAAGAGAACCTCATTTCATCACCACCTCTCTCTCTCTGTGTGTGTGTGAGAGAGAGAGAGAGAGAGAGAGACAGAGACAGAGACAGAGACAGAGACATGATCCCACAGAAGACTGCATAGGCATCTCAGTGAGTTGGAAGCTCAGTTTTCTCTCTTGTAGTCAGGATATTCCTACACAGGGGAGATTGGAGACCCTATGGAGTCTTTACTCAATCCTTCTTCAGGCAAACTCCTAATTTTAGCCCATTTGGAAAAGGTTTGGTAAAGAGCTACAAGGATAGTTTGAGGGCTGGAAAACATATCTTGCAGTGAAAGTCTAAAGCTAATCAATCGATTTAGCTTAACAATCAGAAGGTGAAAAGATGACTTGATCATAGTCTATAAGTACATAAGGAGATTATTTCTGATGGTATGGGGTTCTTCAATCTAGCAGAGAACGGTATAACAAGATCCAGTAGCTAGAAGTTGTAGCTAGGCAAATTCGGGCAAGAAATCAGGTGCAAATATTTTACAGTGAGGGTAATTAACTATTGGAACAATTTACCAAGGGTTGTGGTAGATTTTTCCATCCCCTGAAGTCTTTAAATAGAGAATGGATATCTTCTTAAAAACCATGCTCTAGCTCAATCAGATGAGCTTGATGAAGGAACCAGGTGCTATAATTCTATGGCCTGTGTTATGCAGGAGGTCAGACTAGATGATTGTAATGGTCCCTTCTGATGACAAAAATATATGAATCTATTAATCATCTTCAGTTAACTGGCTTCATATTCCAACTTTTGTATACCTACAAACCACCCTGACATTTTGCATTTGCTCTTCTTGGTATGTATTCAGCCACATTACTCCTACTTTCCCCCCCTAGATTAAACATTCTCCAACTCTATTCACCCCCCCCCCCTTTCATCAATAATTAGTAAAAAGAAAGTTGGTCACATTTTATATTAAAGTTCAATTTATAAGATATGGTTTATATGGAGTTAACAAATGATTAACAGATGTGATAATCATGTTACAGACATGAGTGGCATGTGTTGATGCTTACAAACCATGCTGAAGATGTTATATATAATTATACACCATGGTTATAAGCAATATATTGACTAGTTGGACCCCATAAGACTTTATAATAATTAACCATTTATTAACCCTTTATAAACTTTTTCTATGGACCCTAAAGATAAAGCATGACCACAAAGCCTTGGTATTGTAAAATTACTTCAATCCTCTATTTAAGCACTGATCTGTCCTGTGTCCTGAAACATTTCTGTTACATAATTGCATTGGGGTTTTTTTGTTTGTTTGTTTTTAAACGAGCAAGTAACTTTGAATCTTTGTACCAAATTTGAGTTACCTTAATCCTTTAAGAACAAAGCTACATCAAGGAAGACTTGATGTGTCTTATTTCAGGGCAACATAAAAGATCCAAAAGAGATTCTGTGCTACAGTATTTGATATAAGTCACATGACCGAATCCAAAGTGCAAGAAAATTCTGTAGTTGCAATATTCCCTTTCTCTAGTTCTTAATAATATTATTTCTAAATGTGTTTATAAAAATACCTGCACTTAGACTGAAGTGAGGATCAAACTGACACCCTATAGTGCCGATATGAACCAAAACCACACTGATGATATGGACATGTAATATTTTTTTATTTCAACTGGATATTTCAGTCTAACATGCTGTGAAAATAGCAAACAGAATAAACTATATTTAGGCCCAGAAAGGAAGAATCCAAGAAAAAAAATCATAATACAAGGATTACTAGTAAAAATCCATTCTAGGAAACCACAGACTGTCTATTGATATCTTAAACCACAAGGTAATATACTGTATGTTGCTCCCAAATTACTATTTTGAGTTATATATCAAACTGCAGCAAATTACTATACTTTATCAGCAGTTCAATATGAAGTGAAAAGATAGAACATGGTCAATTTTTAGTGATCATCTTCACAGTACTTGTGGCCCACAAACTTGATTTGAGAAAAGGAAATTGGAGAAGAATTGGAGAAGTTAAAGGAAAAATTCAATGATTCATTAGACCTTAGGGTCTGATCCAGCAAACACTATTAGGCACAGATCCTGATTCAGGAAAACATTCCTATTTGAGAAACCCCTTAAACAATGGGATTTAAGCACTTCCTAAAAATTAAGCATATGCTTAAGTATTTTCCTGAATAGGGATGGATCTAAGCATGTGCTTACGTGCTTTCCTATATTTCGACCATAGGGCTTACTGCCAAGTGACACCATCATAGGGCCTAATCACATCAGCCATACCATCAGGGGCTCGTTCACCTGCACATCTACCAATGTGATATATGCCATCATGTGCCAGCAATGCCCCTCTGCCATGTACATTGGCCAAACCTGACAGTCTCTACGCAAAAGAATTAATGGACACAAATCTGACATCAGGAATCATAATACTCAAAAACCAGTGGGAGAACACTTTAACCTGTCTGGCCATTCTATGACAGATCTGCGGGTGGCTATCTTAAAACAGAAAAACTTCAAAAACAGACTCCAACGAGAGACTGCTGAGCTGGAATTGATATGCAAACTAGACACAATTAACTCAGGGTTAAACAGGGACTGGGAATGGCTGAGCCATTACAAACATTGATTCTATCTCCCCTTGTAAGTATTCTCACACTTGCTTCTTATCAAACTGTCTGTACTTGGCTATCTTGATTATCACTTCAAAAGTTTTTTTTCTCTTACTTAATTGGCCTCTCAGAGTTGGTAAGACAACTCCCACCTGTTCATGCTCTCTGTATGTGTGTATATATATCTCCTCAATATATGTTTCACTCTATATGCATCCGAAGAAGTGGGTTGTAGCCCATGAAAGCTTATGCTCTAATAAATTTGTTAGTCTCTAAGGTGCCACAAGTACTCCTGTTCTTTTTGCGGATTCAGACTAACACGGCTGCTACTCTGATACCTGCCATGTTTAGATTCATTACTACAAATTGCTGTTACCCGGTATAATTTTTAGACCACTGCTATAATGGGACAATTCATAGTCATAAATACTATTCCTATTAAAAGGTGTTTGAAGAATTGGGAGCTTCACTTGCTAAATAAATATTTACTATATAAGGCCACGATCCTGGAAACATGCACATGGAGTTCAATGGTGGGGGACTCGCACATATAGTTAGCTGCAGAATTGGGATTGAATAATGTGTATGTTAAGAATCACTCTTCCAATTTTTTTAAATAAGTCATTCTTTCAATATTTTCATCACTTAGCATAATGCTAGTGTTTTTTGTAAAGACTTGCATTTTGCTGATACTTCATTAGATGGGATTTCTTGCTAGGTAGCAGAGTACAGTTAGGTTAGGTTAGAGTTGGTTGGAGAACATTAATTGACAAATTTATTCCATTAATGTTGTGACTTTATAGAATAAATTATTCCACTAATTTTGTTGGTTTTATTTATCCATATTATAAACAGGGGTGAGCAATTCACTGATATATTAGTCAAATAATTAGTTAGATTAATTTAATTTAAAAAACCCTCAGAAATATCCAAAGAAGAATTATTTTAATTTTTATCCTAGATCACTTTCAAGGATAGGAAATGCAATTCACCATCTGTTCCCACATCATGGCCCAGGGCTAGAATTTCTACCATCATGTTGCTCTGGGTGCCCCATCATATGTATTTCCAGGATCAAAACTTTATACAGTAAATGTTTATTTAGCAGTCAAAGGTTCCAATCCTTATCACAGTGTGATAAGGAATTACCCCTAATTCACTACATGGTGTGAAGGTCTTGTGTAGGTCAGTATTGCCAACCCCAAATACAAATAGTAAATGTTCAAAAATCATGAATCAAGCCCACCAAAATCATCAGACTAACTTTAAAATCATGAGATTTTTAGACATAAACATATCCTTAAAAGTTATCTTCTGGTAGCCTTTAGGGTTGGCAACACTGTGAATTTTTTAAGAGAACTGTTACCGGAGTCCTTTCTGCTGCTGTTGTCCTAACCACACATGCTGTTTCTGTAGGTTAAACATAAAACTAATATTGCTGAAATTTAAAGCAAAGAATGGAATCTGTCCATGCAATATGGGGAAAAGAATTCTGCTTTTACTGGATGTAAGATAAATACTAGTACAATAAGTAACAACGGTAGCAAATTGGCCATGTACGTGGAAATAAATCTTACTAAAAGGTCAGAGAATAACAAGATCATATTACAAGTGAAATAAAGTGAAGAGAGACCTCTGAAGAGTGATTTTTATTTTATTTATTTATTTGTCTTGATGGTGGGAGATGGGTTCTTTCTCTTGAGCAACTTTTTAACCCAAAGGCAATGACTTCATACTTTCTGTCAAAAGAATAGCCCACAATTATATATAAACTCGGGCTGTCAAGCGTTTAAAAAAGTTAATCGCAATTAATCATGCGATTAAAAAAATTTATCGCAATTAATCACACTGTTAAACAATAATAGAATACCATTTATTTAAATATTTGTGGATGTTTTCTATATTTTCAAATATATTAATTTCAATTACAACACAGAATAAAAAGTGTACAGTGCTCACTTTATATTTATTTTTGATTACAAATATTTGCACTGTAAAAACACAAAATAAATAGTATTTTTCAATTCGCCTAATACAAGTACTGTAGTGCAATCTCTTTATCATGCAAGTTGAACTTACAAATGTAGAATTACAAAAAAACTGCATTCAAAAATAAAACAATGTAAAATTTTAGAGCCTGCAAGTCCACTCAGTCCTACTTCTTATTCAGCCAATCGCTAAGACAAACAAGTTTGTTTACATTTGCAGGAGATAATGCTGCCTGCTTCTTGTTTACAAGGTCACCTGAAAGTGAGAACAGGTGTTCACATGGCACTGTTGTAGCCGGTATCGCAAGATATTTACGTGCCAGATGCGCTGAAGATTCATATGTCCCTTCATGCTTCAACCACCATTCCAGAGGACATGTGCCCATGCTGATGATGGGTTCTGCTCAATAACAATCCAAAGCAGTGTGGACCCACGCATGTTAATTTTCATCATCTGAGTCAGATCCCACCAGCAGAACGTTGATTATCTTTTTTGGTGGTTCGGGTTCTGTAGTTTCTGCATTGGAGTATTGCTCTTTTAAGACTTCTGAAAACATGCTCCACACCCTGTCCCTCTCAGATTTTGGAAGGCACTTCAGATTCTTAAACCTTGGTTCAGTTAGAAATTTCACATTGATTGATTCCTTCTTTGCATTTTGTGAAATCTACAGTGAAAGTGTTCTTAAAATGAACAACATGTGCTGGGTCATCATCCAAGATTGCTATAACATGAAATATATGGCAGAATGCAGGTAAAACAGAGCAGGGGACATACAATTCTCCCCCAAGGAGTTCAGTCACAAATTTAATTAACACATTATTTTTTTAACGAGCGTCATCGGCATGGAAACATGTCCTCTGGAATGATGGCCGAAGCATGAAGGGCCATACAATTGTTTATATATCTGGCACCGTAAATATCTTGCAATGCCAGCTAGAAAAGTTCCATGCAAATGCCTGTTCTCACTTTCTGGTGACATTGTAAATAAGAAGAGGGCAGCATTATCTCCTGCAAATATAAACAAACTTGTTTGTCTTAGCAATTGGCTGAACAAGAAGTAGGACTGAGTGGACTTGTAGGCTCTGAAGATTTACATTGTTTTGTTTTTGAGTGCAGTTATGTAACAAAAAAAATCTACATTTGTAAGTTGTACTTTCACGACAAAGAGATTGTACTACAGTACTTGTGTGAGGTGAACTGAAAAATACTATTTGTCATTTTTACAGTGCAAATATTTGTAATAAAAAATAATGTATACTTTGATTTCAATTACAACACAGAATACAATATATATGAAAATGTAGAAAAAATCCAAAATATTTAATTTCAATTGGTATTCTGTTGTTTAACAGTGCAATTAAAATTGCGATTAATCGTGATTAATTTTTTTAATTGCGATTACTTTTTTTTAGTTAATCGCGTGAGTTAACTGGGATTAATCGACAGCCCTAATATAAATATAAAAAATAATAATAATACCTTGCAAATGAGGGATTATCTTTCCACTGAGGGTCTTAAACCATGCCCTTCACCAAAGTAGCTGAAAGTTTCATGTTTGAAGTACTGTGACACTTCAGAAACCTCAGACAATCTGCAAGGCAAATCTCACTGTATTATATAAGTAAATAATATGTAAGAGCCACAGTGAGCTTGGGTATGTACAAGAGTCATGGGGGATCTCTTATTTAGTGCAAAAAGGCTTAATGACATAGACAACATACTGTATATAGTACAGACTTGTTATTACCCAGAGAACTCTACAAGTACCAAAGTAGTCTCTTTCTTTTGTCCTATCTGCTTGAAAGAATATTTTCACACACAAAAAAATCCCCTGAAATAAAGACAGAATAAATAAAAGTGTCTGGCACAAAAGCCTTCTCTCCTACATATACGATAAGGAAAATGATTAGAAGCAGACACGATATAAATAATATGCGTGAATGTATTAATTAATACATCTAAACCAAATATTTGGCCTTGTAGAATAAATCTGATGGTTAGTTACAATGCAGTCTTTAAAGGTCCCTGCTACTTCCCATTCAGATGCAGTGAACACAGTGGGCTAAATTCATATGTGGTATAAAATGGGGACAAATCACTGCCTTTTACCACATAAAACTGTTGCCTGTTGAGGGCTTGTCTTCACTGGAAAATAAGATTGTGTTAGAACATGACATTGAGAAGTCAGGTTAACTAACATGATGTTAAACCTGACTTTGCAGTCTTTGGAAAAGTTATTTTTAACATGAAGTCAGCTGGTTGTGGTAGAACCTATAGTTCCAGTAGGGTTCACCCACAATAGCTGACATGAAGTTAGTCTTTCATTTCAGACATGACTCCCCCTTACATGAGTGTTTGGATTCTGGGGGTTCATGAATGTGATCAATGCAAACGACAAAAAAATCATCATAAAATGATGGTGAAATGTAGACAAAATTTCTAAATCTAATCATTTTAGTCTTATGTGAGTAACATAATCTGGATTGGGCGCTGGAGGCTAAAGTTATCCTTGAAATGGCCCCATGTGTCTAGATTCAGAGACTTCCTTTGTTACATGGGCCATGAACTTTCCCGACATAATTCCTAGAGCATATCTTTTAGAAA
>NW_020664419.1:52884538-52897269 GCF_002925995.2 Terrapene triunguis | reverse complement strand
GTCAGTGATGGAGAATCCACCATGACCCTTGGTGAATTGTTCCAATGGTTAATTACTCTCTCTGTTAAAAACGTACACCTTATTTCCAGGCTGAAATTTCCTGCTATTCAGCTAGAGGGAGGAATGACATTTTGTATAGTCCAGTTTAATCTGTAGTTCTTTATTTTCTCTGAAAGTGCAGCTGTATTTTGGAAAGTTGCTGTAATAGTGAGATTGTGGGGTTCCATGCTATTAGCTCTGAATGATTTCTGTGTCAAATGTGCTCAGTTTACAAATAAAAAGTAGTTTTCTTTCTAACTGCAAAGTCAGCCTGAGCTCGTAGCGTCAAGCTGGGTTTTTTTCATTTCACTCATCATTGCCAGTACTTAAGGTTCTGCAATCCAAATTAGGCCCTCGGTTACTCCTGTGCGATACCGCATTGCCAGATTAGGTCCTCAGTGATGACTCTGCAACCCCATTGCCTTTATAGGTTCACACAGGTGTATCTGGCTGGAAGTCATTAAATAGTTCTGCTTATGGAACAGGGACCTGCAGCTTAGTCTTTCCTAGCTGTTTTGGCTCTGCGGGAGTAAAAACTTATTTATATCACTTGAGCAAGCAGATATGACTGGATGCGCAGTGGGAGCAAGTTTGGTGAATAATAAGGGGCTGTTTTTACTTAGTCGCTTTTCAGAATAGAACCACGTGTTAAGATCTTTTGTGTGAATGCTTCTGCAATCACGACAGGCTTCCTTCTTACATGGTAGAGTCGAGTCAGACATCAGCAAGATAAATTGTTACAGACGAGCACTTTACAACCTTGGACAAAAAATAAAGAAACATTTCTGCCTTTTTTATAGCTGAATCTAAGAAAAAATACACACAGATCATTTATAAAGGGCCTTGCTTTGAACAGATCTTGAGAGTTGTTATATTCAGATACTTCCTTACACCTTTCTCTTGATATTTTCAAGATTCTGTTGTTGCAGTTCATTTGATTCTTCCTATTCTTCTGTTTTTGTGCTTGGCTTCTGAACTCCCTTGTGGAGAGGGAATTCCTTTTACAGCTTATGTGGTGCTTACCCACTTTTCCCACTGGGGAAAGTTTTGAGGCTATTGTTAGATCTGTCATGATATCAGAAAATAACCGTTAGTCAGTAAAAGAAAAAGTTAATCTAACTTGAAAATATTTTGCTTTTAAATTTGGTTTGAACTTTGATGGAAAATTTGGGTTGGCTCTTTTTCCATTTGAACCAGTATGCCCATCTGTAGTTTAAAATCACCTCTGACTTTACTCTTTAAATTGAAGAATTATCAGAGCTGACCCCAAGAAAGAAAAGCTCTTGAGAATGTGAAGTCTTTTCTCATAGAAAGCAAATGAGTTGGCAGCAGCCCATGTTCCCAGACACATGGGGGTCCAGACACCCCAACAGGAGAACAGGGTGTCTGAACCCTGAAGAATAAGCAATTGAATCAACTGGTTGTATACAACTTTATTGTGTATAAATATATCACGTCAGGTCTTTCATGAAAAGCTTGTAAAGTTCTGAACTTGATGGCCATTATGAGATATGTATACAGGTTATGGTTATGAATATATGCATGTATATATATTTGTAAAATTGTAATTGTAACTGTGGTGCATCTGCAGCATCACCTCACAACAGGCTTGTGTGTACACTGTCTCTTTGGAGAGAGTGGATTTGGGAATTTCTGTGAGAGGCCAGTGATGGGGCTGGATACTGCAGGGCAATGCCCTTCAAGAGGGTTTGGGAACTCACACGCACCAAGTGTTACTTGCAAGGTGAAGTAAGGGCTCGCAGAGTCCTGATGAGTTTGTTGGGCTAGCTAACAGATTGGAGAGTCGGGGAGCTGACAGAGTTTAGCACCCACAAATCTCTCTCACTGTGGCAGAGGAGTAATAACGTAACTTGGAGTTCTGGACATCATTACAGATATCAACAAATTAAGGTTCACACTCCAACACTTGTTAAACAGACTCTAACAGATCCAAATGTGAGGGAGCAATGTAAAAGTTATGGTTTATTATTTTGTTTATTTTGGATAAAGGAAATGGAACAAAGCAAAGTATAAGGCCTGGTCTACACTACGAGGTTAGGTCGAGTTTAGCCAGTTAGGTAGATTTTATAAGCAATGTGGCTACACAACCAACCCCATTCCGCCAACCTAAAGGGCTCTTAAAATTAACTGCTGTACTCCTCCCCGACGAGGGGAGTAGCACTAAAATCGACTTTCCTGGGTCGAATTTGGGGTAGTGCAGATGCAGCGCTGTGCAAATCGATGGTACTGGCCTGCGGGAGCTATCCCAGAGTGCTCCAATGTGACTGCTCTGGACAGCACTTTCAACTCTGATGCACTAGCCAGGTACACAGGAAAAGCCCCGGGAACTTGAATTTCATTTCCTGTTTGGTCAGCATGGCGAGCTCAGCAGAACAGGTGACCTCGCAGTCCCAGAATTGCAAGCGAGCTCCAGCATGGAGTGAACAGGAGACACTGGATCTGATTGCTGTATGGGAAGAAGAATCTGTGCAATTCGGATGCATTCGCGGCTAGTACAGCTACTGGAAAAGTCTGTTAACGTGTCTGGGGATGGAGCAGGAATCCTCCAGGGACATCTCCATGAAGCTTTCCTGGAGGTATTCTGAAAGCCTTTGCAGAAGTTTTCTCGAGAGGGCTGCCTTATTTTGTCCTCCACAGTAGGACACTTTACCATGCCAAGCCAATAGCAGGTAGTCTGGAATCATTGCAGCACAAAGCATGGCAGCGATTGGTCCTGGGTTTTGGTTGCATTCATGCACATTCTGTCTTTATCTTTCTGTGTCAGCCTCAGGAGAGTGACATCATTCATGGTCACCTGCTTGAAATAGGGGAATTTTTGTAAGGGAACAGTAATCCCCTCTGTTTGGTGATCCCTGGCGCATAAGACCCTGGTCATGCTGGGCTGTTTGCGCTTGGCTAAAAGGGATCATCCGGGAGAATAGCCATGTGGGGGAGTGGGAAGGGTGTGCTGCACATCCACCCCAAAACCCGCAGCTCCTCCTTTTAAACGGCAACCGCAGGCCCTCCTTTTAAATGGCAAAACCAACCAGCATTGGTTGCTATGGGAAAGGAGGGCGCTTCAGTTTGAAACCATTCCCACATGTTATGAACGTGGAAGAAGCCAACCCTGTGTACCCTTTGGCTTACCATGGCTGCCTGGAAACCGAATTCTGTTGCCCAGCCGTGTGTGATGTGTCACCATACCGGCAGGCGCTCAATATAAAAGGCAAAATGCGACCTTGTACCTAAAACACATCTGCTGTCGGCTATGAATTGCTTGATTCACTATGAAAGAGTCTCCCTTTTGTTCTCAGAAATGTATCTTCTTAAATTTTACTCTCCCTTTCCCAACCCCCTGCAGCTGCAAATGTTTCTATGCTCCCCATATCAACTCTGTCCCTGAGGTTATCGCAGATTAGAAGGTGGAAAAAACTCACTCGCGATGACATGTTTTCAGAGCTCATGCAGTCTTCCCGCACTGATAGGGCACAGCTGAATGCATGGAGGCATTCGGTGGCAGAGGCAAGGAAAGCATACAGTGAGCATGATCAGAACATGCAGGAGGACATGCTGAGGCTAATGGGGGAGCAAACGGACATGATGAGGCATCTGGTGGAGCTGCAGGAAAGGCAACTAGAGTACAGACCCCCGCTGCATCCATTGTGTAACTGCCTACCCTCCTCGCCAAGTTCCATATCCTCCTCACCCAGACGCCCAAGAATGCAAGGGGGGAGCCTCCGGGCACCCAGCCACTCAACTCCAGAGGATGGCCCAAGCAACAGAAGGCTGTCATTCAAACAGCTTTGATTTGTATTGTGGCTACAATAAGCAATGTGACCTTGTCCTGACCTCCTCCCCCACCCCACCCAGGCTTCCTTTTACTAGTCAGCTTTGTCAGTGATCTCAATTTTTTTTAATAAATAAAGAATGAATGCATGGATTCAAAACAATAGAGACTTTATTTACTTTGCCAGCTGTGGTCGAAGGGGGAGGGAGATTGGCTTACAGGGAAGTACATTCACCAAAGGGGGTGGCTTTGCATCAAGGGCAAACACACATAACTGTCACACCGTAGCCTGGTCAGTCATGAAACTGTTTTTCAAAGCCTCTTTGATGTGCAGCCTGCCTAGCTGTGCTCTTGTAATCGTCCTGGTGTCTGGCTGTTCAAAATTGGCTGCCAGACGGTTTGCCTTAACCTCCCACCCTGCCATAAACATCTCCCCCTTACTCTCACAGATAGTATGGAGCACACAGCAAGCAGCAATAACAATGGGAATATTGGTTGTGCTGAGGTCTAACCTACTCAGCAAACAGTGCTAACGCCCTTTTAAATGTCCAAAGGCACATTCTACCACCATTCTGCACTTGCTCAGCCTATAGTTGAACTGCTCCTTACAGCTGTCCAGACTTCATGAGCCATGGGAGCAAGGGGTAGGGGAAGGAGCATGGGAGCAAGGGGTAGGCTGGGTCCCCAAGGATAACTATTGACATTTCAACATCCCCAATGGTAATTTTCTGGTCTGGGAAGAAAGTTCCTTCTTGCAGCTTTTCGAACAGCCCAGAGTTCTGAAAGATGTGAGCATCATGCACCTTTCCCGACCATCCCATGTTGATGTCGGTGAAACGGCCCTTGTGATCCACCATTGAGAAGTATCCCTTGCGGTTTATGTACTGTTTGGCAAGGTGGTCCAGTGCCAAGATAGGGATATGCATTCCATCTATCGCCCCACCACAGTTAGGGAACCCCATTGCAGCAAAGCCATCCACTATGACCTGCACATTTCCCAGAGTCACTACCCTTGTTAGCAGAAGGTTATTGATTGCCTTGGCTACTTGGATCACAGCAGCCCCCACGGTAGATTTGCCCACTCCGAATTGATTCCCGACTGACCGGTAGCAGTCAGGCATTGCAAGCTTCCACAGGGCTATCACCACTCGCTTCTCAACTGTGAGGGCTGCTCTCATCTTGGTATTCCTGCGCTTCAGGGCAGGGAAAGCAACTCACAAAGTTCCATGAAAATGGCCTTACGCATGCAAAAGTTTCGCAGCCACTGGGAATCATCCCATACCTGCAAAACTATGTGGTCCCACAGTCTGTGCTTGTTTGCCGGGCCCAGAATCGGCGTTCCACTGTATCAACATGCCCCAGTGCCGCCATGATATCCCAATTGTCACATCCCATGCTTTCAGGAATGTCTGTATCCATGTCCTCCTCACAATCGTCGTCGTGCTGGCGGCTCCTAGCCAGACTCTGCACATACTGCAGGATAATGCACGAGGTGTTTAAAATGCTCACAAAAGCAGTGGGCAGCTGAGCGGGCTGCATGCTTGCCATGATATGGCGTCTGAATGGATAACCCAGGAAAAAAGGCGCAAAACGATTGTTTGCCATTGCTTTCAGAGAGGGAAGGAGAAGAGACTGACGACATGTACCCAAAACCACCCACGACAATGTTTTTGCCCCATCAGGCATTGGGAGCTTAACCCAGAATTCCAGTGGGCAGTGGGGACTGTGGGATAGCTACCCACAGTGCACCACTCCGTGAGTCGATGCTAGCCACGGTATTGAGGACGCACTCTGGCAAACTAATGCACTTAGTGGGGATATGCATAATCGACTGTATAAAATCGGTTACTAAAGATCGAGTTCTATAAAATTGACCTAATTTCATAGTGTAAACATGCCCTAAGATGAATAAAGCACCAAAAGACAGATTGAGCAAAGAAACATATGCTAAACTCAGCAAGAAGCAGTTAGAAGAGCTATGCATGCAGTGAGGTCTGTCAATGGCTGATCAGAAGAAATTGGAGCTGGTGGCCATGCTGCATTCATATGCCCTGAGGCAGGATGGGGCACCTGCTCCAAACCATGGATCAGAAGGGTCCCTTGTTCTCCTGCAGGACATGCAGGAAACCAAGAGAGGGTCCCCCCAGATGATCCAGCAGAGGCAACCATGATGGTGAGAGGTCCAGGGCTGTGAGAAGGTTGGCGCAGAAAAGGCTGCTCTTAGAGAAGAGACAGATGGAGCTGGAAGCCAGGTGCCAGAAGGAGGAGACAAAGCTGATGCAACAGAAGCTTGCTGACCAGGACAAACACAGACAGCTTGAATAGAAGAAGAAGGTCAAGTCACACCCTTGAAGCCCAGGAGGAAGGACATAAGGAGGTACCTGATCAGAGTTAGCAGATAAACAGATGTCAGTTGATGGACCCCAACACACTGCCTGTAGCCTGAGTCATTGTGGGCACTAAAGGTTGTTCTGGGATTCTGACTGGGAATGTGGGAAATTATTGTTCTTGCTGTGGATTTTTTTGTAATGATGTAATAGGTCTGAGCCTGAGGATCTGCCAGATTCAGTGGTCAAGGGGGAAAACCCTCACTGTGGAAACTGAGTCAATGCTGAGTGTGTCTGTGGCACAGCTAAAAGGTACTGTATCCCAGGATCTGCTAGGAACAGTGAGTCACTGATACAGCTAGGAAATAGCTGTGGGCCAGGACTCTACTGGGAGCAGGGAAAAACTGGTGGGTGTGGTGAGAGACTGGCACAGCTAAGAATAGCTGTGGGGGAGAACTCTGCTGGGAGCAGGGGAGACCCGGCAAAGGATGGGAAAAGCCAACAGGGTCATAAAGCAATTGCTGGGGGAAATGTGGATATAAAGGAGGGGGAAAGGCACACCTCAATCTGTGTGTTTAAGACAGCCATTTCCAAGAAAATTAAACATATTCAGGGGTTGGAGAAGGTAGCTGATGCTAAAAAGAGGGGGCAGAGGTGAAGTTTATGTCATGGCCAGTGGTCAAAACTCCAGCATCAAACTCACAAGGGGTGTGTGGCAATCAGGGTCCAGACACTCAAATGGAGAAGAAGGGGTCTGAGCCCCCAAAGAATAATCAATTGAATCAACTGGTTGTATATAATGTTATTTTGTATAAAATATGTCATGATCTTTCATGAAAGCTTGTTATGTTCTGAACTTGATGGTCATTGTGAGATATGTGTACAGGTTATGGTTACGAATGTAATGTATGAATATAGATGTAGAAAATTGTAATTGTAACTGTGGTGTAACTGCAGCATCACCACCTAACAGGCTGGTGTGTGCCCTCTCACTTTGGTACAGCAGACTTGGTAATTTTTGTGAGTGTTCAGTGACAGAGGCTGGATGCTGCAGGGCAATGCTCTTCAATAGCGGTCAAGGAACAGAAGTGCACCAAGTATTACCTGCAAGGCAAAGTAAGAGCTGGCAGAATCCTGAGGGGTTTGTTGGGCTAGCTAACAGACTGGACCGTCAGGGAGTTGACACAGTTTAATATCTGCAAAAAGCAACAGAGGGTCCTGTGGCACCTTTAAGACTAACAGAAGTATTGGGAGCATAAGCTTTCGTGGGTAAGAACCTCACTTCTTCAGATGCAAGTATCTGCAAATCTCTCTTTCACTGAGGCAGAGGGATAACAATTTATAGTTCAGGACATGCTGAGAAAGCATCACATCCACAGTTGCCAACTTTCACGTGGTAAATAAGCACCCCGACTTTCACAATAAGCCAAAAATCGAGCTAATCCCATTTCAAAACAAGGCCAGAACAAGCCAATCCCTAAGAACCCCAACACTCTATGTGACTAGATCCCCCAGCATGCAGTCTGGGACTGTGGTGGGCCTGCTGTACACCCCTGACTCTCTCCCCCCCCCTTTCCCCTGCTTGTCCCTTGCCCCTGCTTGCCCCCGCTTGCCTCTGCTTTCCAGGAGGCGATAAAAAAAAGAAGCAACAAGCTACAAGACAAACAAGCAAGAAGCTACAAGCCAAAAACTAGCCAACAAGCAACTCACAAACCAATAAAGCCAAAAACAAGCCCAATTTCTGTGTTGTTTTTTTGTTTGTTTTGTTTTGGGTTTTTTGGGGGGTTTGGTATGTCTGATCACATCATGTTGAAATGTTTTTATCTAGGAGAGATCTTGATAGAAATCTGAGTAGGCTCAGAATCCTCTGAAAGGTTTGGAATTGTGCATTATAAAGATGTAATAATATCAGGAAGGTCTTTTGACATTATGATAAATCTGTAGAGTGAAGTATAAGTGGTTTATGAGACTACAGTAATCCAAAGAAGTAATCACAGACTTCTTCAGTTTATTTCTGGGTTTGATTTTATATAGTGCATAGACCCGACTAAACATTTTATTATGCTAATTTTATTGAACAGCTCATTGTAACTTGAAAATTTGTCCAAAAGCCTTAGGCTCCAAATGCTGACTCATTCCATCTGCTGCACTGGAGAAAATTATTATTTTCAATGCCACTGTCCTTAAAATACTTACACACACTCTTAACTTTTGCACGTGAGTAGTCTTATTAATGTTAATGGATCTTAGATTCATAAAGTTAAGCACACATGAAAGTGTTAGTACTGAATTCATAGGGCTAGTTCTTCTGTGGGTGTAAATCGATGTTGCTCCAGTGACATCAATGGAGTACACCAATTTACACCAGCTGAGATTCCAGCCTATTGTCTGTAAGGTGGGGGGGGGCATGTCTTCATTTTTGCCTTGCACAGATTTGTTAGAGCTTAACAAATGATTGATAATAGTTATGCTGAAGGAGTGACTATAGAACAGAATTGTTATTGAGGGAGGAAGTCTACCTGATGCACCTCATCCAGAGGTGCCTTGAACAGTGAGCACTCCAGAAACACTTCTTGTCTGCTTTAACTGAACACTCTGCTGTGAGACCGCAAAGTCTCCTCAGGATCTGTTAAAAACCATGCCAATTTTTACAAGAGCAAGAATCATGTTTGTTATTGTTGTTGTTGAAGATCCACAGACCTAACCCCTTTCTCCGCTGACCCACCTTTTAAGCAAAAACCAAGCTGGTATGTTGGGGATCTGTGATCATCCCACTGAACAAAAATTTTCAGAATGCAGGAGGAAACAGGAGGACCCCTCTGTGTGGGGTCCTGGAATCCCATTCCCTACACAGTGGAAATGCCCAGATCTAGTGCACCAAGGGCCATCTGAAACTGCAGACAGGAGCAGGCAGGATTTGGCCCACAGCAAACCATCTCTTGGCAGCACAGATTATGCCACTCTGCACTAAGCCTTCGCCATCTGTTTTACCTTCTAATTACAAATACAAAAGAATCAGAATTCATAACAGAGTAAAATATAAGGAGTCTGAATGCACATTAAAGTTCTTGCATCTGTTCTGTTATTTTTGTCTGTTACAGACATAAATTAAGTAAGTAGAAATGGGAATATATTGAGTTTTCATCACAAACAAGAATTATTGACATGAGAAAATATACTCTCTCTGTATGTATATATTTAAAAATGTGTATTACAGTTTTTGCTATTATGTAGTTAGTTTATCATATTGATAATACATAAGGATGTTAATACACACAGTGTATTGCAATAAAGAGGAATTGTATTTAACATTATGAAATTGTTTGATATCAATATCAGTCATTTCAACAGATGCATCTTTCTCTCTCCCTGATCTCCTGCCCTATTTCTCTAGCTGTGCCTTTTCCAACATTCCCCACTTACATACACACAGGTATCAATATTTATGATGAGTCAATAAGGTACAATTACTACTCCAGTTCCCATCTATTATCCTGGAGACTTATATAGTTAAATATAATAGTGGCAATGCATTTACAGTGTTAAAGTTAATAACAGCAAAGGTGATATTTGAAACATCCCACAATGATTTTCCTCTGATATTAATAAAATCAGAGATCCCATGTCTACTTAACTAATTGATATTTTAAAAGTGTGATCTAGGCCCTGCCCTGGTGTCTTCTATCAGTACTCTGCTTGAGAGTTTCAGGTTAATGATGTTGGCCCCACTACACCTGGAAGTAGGACTGATTCATCCATGTTACTTCAGGGCCATTACTGATAAAGCACCTTACCTCTCTGTGTTCCCTGCATCAAAACAAGACAAGTAACTCAGTGTATTGCAAAAAATCTCATTAACATTCTGGCAGCCATTCCATTTCAGTGTAGCAAATATCAATAAAAATGTTTCATTCTATTTATTTATTGCCCATAACTATAAATAACATTTAGGGCTGATTCAAAATTTGTCACCAAAAAGTGTCATGACAGAAAATTGGGTTTTGACAAGACAAAAATTATTTTACAGAATGTGTCAGCTTTCCATGGATTTTTTTTTTTTTGTCAAAAAACACAAATGCCTGAACCCAAAATATTTGGATATGGCTATCCTGCCATGATGCTTCACAATAACTGCTGTTCAGTTTCCTCATGTGCACATTCTCCTTTATGGGCTGGGCTCTCCAGCCAGACTACATCTCCCATGATGCACCACAGCCTGACTCCCATGATGCTACTATGTGCCCTCATCATGAGCGGAGACAGTGGTGCAACAAGGCAAATGTAATCCAGTTAGGCAGCCTGGCCTAAAGAGAAAACCCGGTGCCTCTTGCTCCCAAACTACAATTTCCATGAGAAACCATGGCAGCATTTCCAAAAAATTTTTAAAAAATCATGGTTGAGCTGAAAAATTTCACTAGACAGTGAGAATTTTCCATTGGGGGGCGAGGGGGAAGCCAATTTTCTGACCAGCTATAATAAATTCAGATAGTATAAATAGACAGTGAAACCTGTACTTAAAGTCATCCATTTGCTGTGAACTCCCACGTTAATGACCAGAAAAATCTCAGTCCTCATGAGATTTCCTCACCCAGGAAACTTGTTTACTGCCATATATTGTACCAGCTTGGCTGCCTATGGTACTGAAAGTATTCAGTAAGGTTCCACTGCTTAAACATAGCTGATAAGATACACCATGAGAAGGGGACTAACAGATTCTGATAAAGGACAGACAAAAATGAACAATATGAAGTTTCCATTGCTCACTTTATTTTTGATAGATGTCTTACCTAGTTGCACATAACAAAGTACATTGCCATGCACAAATTATACTGCCATATATACTGCGGTCCTTATGATAAAGTGCATTTGCAGTGCAAAGGTATGTTTTTTTTAAATGAGCAATGATTAGTGGCTTTATTTGTTGATTGTATTAGCTTTATAAAAATACACAAATACATATGATAATATGTGTTAGAAGGGCATAAGTAAAGTGTAATAGCAACAAGTGTTATAGAATAATAGTTAAATTGCAGCAAATGTGACAAAGTGCATTGGCAGTGCATAATTGATCACATTCCTCACCACACAGAATAAGCCTCTGCCTTCTCCATCCCACTGGATTGCATTTTTTTGTCCAATCCTTTAATAGATTAATTGGACCCATGTGGCTAGTCAAATTTCAGGGCCCTGGGGATGTTCCAGATGCAAGTAGAAATGGATGTACTCTGGTATTTTCTTTGTTGCAATCTTGTTTATTTACAAGGATGTACAAAGTCCTGCTTCTCCGAACACAGGAGGAACCAGGAACAAAGGCAGCAGCTCCTTGGGGTGGAGCTTATAGCCCCAAGCCTCCTAAGCCAACAGACCCAAAAAGCTCTCATTCTAGCTTTTTCCAGGGTCACACTGGTCACAGGCTACTGCTTGGTTTTCTTGCTTTTTGCCTCTGCTCTTGTCTTTTTTTTCACTCTCTCTCTCTCTCTTATACACAGGCACTCACTCACCCATGCCCCCAAAGAGGAGGGTTCACACAGTCCTTTTGTCTTAGGTGGAGTTTATGATTACAGCTATTTTAACTGAAGGGTGAGTTCACACCTATCAAGCTCAACAGGGTTTTAACTCAACCCATAACAAGGTTTAATCCAGCTCCTAACAGTATTGAGGAATGACCTATTATAATGGCTTAAAAAAAATTGGAGCCCCATTGCTCCCATTGGAATCAATAGCAAAATATATACAGTTATCTGTGTAATGGAAATTAAATTAGCAATTTGTAATTATTACAGCCTGGTAGGGAGGTGCAGATGTGCAATCCCCTAATGGTAGCTCACATAAGCATTCTCCCCCAGGATACACATTTTTTACAAGGCACAATGCACTTGTCCAGCTCTGCTTGCTTGTACACAGAGGCTGGGGCCATGGGCCAATCCTCACATCTGTGCGTATAGAGGAAAACAAAATGCTGACCTCTGTTTCATGGTTGTGCTCTGGTCAAGTGTAGTATCTGTTCTTATCAGTTTAATTTCTTCTGATGGACATCTGCAAACACCCATCCTGAAGATGGAATCTCCTGCAGCCATTTTTGAAAAAATTGATGCTGCTTTACATATATACTCCACTGCTGCTGATTTGCATATGCACTCCACTGCTGCTACCTTGGAGGAAAATTCTCTCTGTTTCTTGCCTTCAGATACACGCTCGTCGACTGCTGATGCTCCTGCGTTCTCTACTTCCCAGAAAGCCTATCCCGAAGACCACCCTTGCCGACTCACGGAAGACCCGGACCACCAGCAAGGATGGAAAAATCAGGAGCTGGCCGAAGAAAACCCCCGTGGATAGCTCTGCAGGGAGAACTAGCACCAGAAGGACAGTTCCTCGGGACCTCCCATCCAGGAGCAAGAATACCTCAACAGCTCTTCAGGAGGAGGACCCCCGGAGAATCTCGCCTGCTTCCGAGGACCAGGATGCTGAGCACTGCCCTGCTGCTCCTGAGAAGGCTGTTACCAGAGGAGCCTCCCCGACGATCCAGGACCAGGATACTGATGGCTGCTCTGCTGAGAAGGATGTCACTGGAGGAGCCC